>NC_064857.1:103870050-104065050 GCF_024139225.1 Suncus etruscus | reverse complement strand
TCTCTAAGTAATAATAATAGAACTTTCATCTGACACAGTGATTAAATTTTTTTGCATAGATTCTAAGAATACAAAACCTTAGTTCAAAAGATACATCATAGATGTTTTTAAGGTATTATTTGCACTAACTAATATCGGGAAACAATTAAAATGCTTAATAGGTGGTAAGTGAATAAAAATTGCCATATATTTATATGGTGAAATAATATTGTTATAAGAAAACATTGAAAAAAATTTTGCTGCAACATGGATGATATTATAAGGAGTTACGTTAAGCAAAATAAATTTGGGGGAATAAGGGCAGACACCGGATGATATTCCTCATCTGTTGCATATAAAGAAGCAAAAAAAGGATCAATTGTAACCAATTCTAGAATTCTCTCTCTCCTTGTTACACTGTCTTTCTCTCTCTCTGTCTCTCTCTGTCTCTCTCTGTCTCTCTGTCTCTCTGTCTCTCTCTGTCTCTCTCTCTGTCTCTCTGTCTCTGTCTCTGTCTCTGTCTCTGTCTCTGTCTCTCTCTCTCTCTCTCTCTCTCTCTCTCTCTTTGTTCTTGGGACACACCCAGAAATGCTCAAGGTTACTCATGGCTCAGGGATCATATGGGATGCTGGGGATTGAACCTAGATCTGCTATATGCATGGCAAGTGTCTTTTTTTTTTTTTTTTTTTTTTTTTTTTTGTGGTTTTTGGGTCACACCCGGCAGTGCTCAGGGGTTACTCCTGGCTCCATGCTCAGAAATTGCTCCTGGCAGGCACGGGGGACCATATGGGACGCTGGGATTCGAACCGATGACCTCTTGCATGAAAGGCAAACGCCTTACCTCCATGCTATCTCTCCAGCCCCGGCAAGTGTCTTATATGCTGAACTATCTCTAGTTTCTCAGTCCTAGAACTCTTGACAACATAACTAAATTTACTAAGTATACAAAGGGCATTGGAGGTCAGTAGAGAAAGTTACAAGTTTATGAGTAGAACTGATATAAGAGCTTTAGTAGAAGGCCTTTGGTATTTTGGTGGTGGTGGAAGTACAATAACTTTGTTATTGTAACAAAAGCATAAATGTTAACATATTGAGACATAACTACGATGTCTCAATAACAATAATTAATAATAATGAGTGTTTAAATAATTTTAGTGAAAACAAAGAGACTAAATAGAGAAAGTTTATTCACTATTTTCCCATTATCTCAGGGACGTCTACAGAAAAAAAATGGATTGGGTATAAAATCCTGTATTAGGCCCTGTCAAACAATATATATGAACCTATAATGTGCTTCTAGAAAAGATACCTCATCATCAGTCAATAAACAAACACAGAAGTGAAGATCTATGTGTGGAACACCAAATGCAAGAAGTTGAAACTGCACCAAACCCTACAATTGTCTTCTGACAATACTAGAACTGGAGGTAAAGAACATTAAGATATACAGGAATCTAAATTAATCACAAGTATAATCACATTATACTTTTGTAATCTGGGAGAGGCCATCTATATCTCTTAGAAACAATAACATGAGTGCAAGTGCTGGAGGTGAGGTCCACCATCCTAAGCTATAGGAAAGGACAATAGGGGATGAAGTAATATTTGCTTGTGCCTATATTTACAAACATAGCTTCTCCCTACACACATCTGACTACCAACAAATGATACAAATGCCTAGAAGTCAGAAAGCAAGTTAAAGAGCTCATAGAGTTTAATCAGTTGACATGGGTCTTACAGTTACTGTTTGAATCTCTTTCAGACCATTTGAGTTATTTCCTACTTATCTATGACCGAATGAATATCTGGCCTCTTAAACTGCCTATATATAATATATAACTATATGTAGTTATATATACTGTCTACATACACATATATATGTGTGTACTGAAAGCATAAAAGCATACATATATGTGTATAGACAGCAGCAATTATAAAATCCAGATCACCACAGAGGTCTGTTCAAACAAGCAAAGACTTCAAAAAGACCAATAGTGATTTGATGCTCCTGATCATCACTCAAGCCTGCTCAAACATGGTTTCAAGTGGATAGACTCCCATGATTTTGAAATTTTGTTTGCAGCCCAGTCCTGCTTAAACATGTTGCATAAACTTGACAAACACCCACAATGTTGAACCACAGGCTACTTCCCATATTTGAGTAACCTGGTACAAAATATTTCTGCCAGATGCTGGCAAATAATGTAATAATGTTATTCCAGGTGCTATATAGATATTTAGTATTCAGAACTGCAAATACCAAATAATTTCCAGGGACAGTTAGAAATTAAAACTACAGCTAATATCAGGCACCAAAATCTTTGAACCCTGTGTCCTAGCCAATGTATACTTGACCTCAGTGGTGTAGCTACTAAAAGGCATTCATGACTGAAAATCCGAGTGGTAAACCAGATCAGCAAAAATTATAAATAGAGGAATTTACTTATTGATGGATGAAGACAAATACTTGGCAAGAACTCAAGCATATCATAAATTTCTAAATAACTACTTCAAAAAAGGCCTTCAATAAACACAAATAAAGGTTGAGAAAAATTCAGATAGAGAATATAATAATAATTGAACTGAAATAATCAGAAAAAATCAGAGTAGAATCTCAGAAGCTAAAAACCAATTCAATGAGCTCAAGAATAAGGAACAGAAAACTATAAAAAGGAGTATGGAACAACAAAGCAAAAATTTACTTTTGATGAAGAAAATAGTAGATATTTAGGGGACAGCATTAAAAAAAACTTTCACATCATAAGGATTACAGAAGAGAAAGAAAAAAGAGGAATAATTGTTGATTTAAAAAAATTAGCCAGGATGCCTTCACTAAATTCAATGAGGAATAATATAAAATAATTTCAAAGAAAATAAATCAAACAAATGCCAGCCAAGTTGTATGTATTGCAATACAATGCTAAATTCCACAGATGAAAATCAATGCTAAAAGTAGCAAGAGAAAAGCAAAGATTTGGACATAAGACCCCACAGGACTCACTACACATTTCCTAACTGAAACTACAGACCAGAAACAAATGTATGATATATCCAAACTATTAATTAAAAATAATAGATCCAGCCAAGAATACTCAGTGTAGATAAGTTATCACTCACATTTAAAGTAGTGATAAAAGCTTTTCAGATAAATAATTTTATAATCACTAAACATTTCCACTAGAAACACTAAATTCTTCCTTCTACTTAAGGTAAAGAACCACCATCTCTATATATAGTAACCAACTGAAAACACAGAGAAAGTGGAAAATAAGTCTTGGATGTTGGTGTCTTTCTGCAGCTTTTCAGAGTCTTCTCTGCCAGTGATCAGATGAGTACCAGTGTAGCCGGCACCAGCAGAAGTTTGGAGACTGGAAAAGAGATGTCAACTGAAGCCAGAAACCTCAGTTAACAGATGCCTAAAAGGGGCTGAATGAAGCCTAATTTCATTCTCCATTGCCAAATATAAAAACTTCTCTTTTAACTTTACACGGAAGACACAAATATCCCCAGGAAGACCATAAGCCTAGAGTATCCCTCACTGCCTCTAGGGGCTGAAGCACTAGAAGCATTCTTATGGGATTGGACAATAAAAAAATCATCCCAGAAAACAGCATACACAATGGGAAAGCTGCTTCTAAATTCACCAATCCCAAGGAGTGAAGAAAACAGAGCAGCCCAGAAGACATTAATTGAACCAACCAGCTTTTTAAGTTCTCAGACAAAGATTTTAAGGACACAATGATATCATTTAAAGCTCAAAGGAAATCAGGCATAGGTACAGGAGATTAGAAATGAGACAACTGCAATTAGAAATGACAGAAATGTAGAGTCTGAGGTGAAATAAAAAAGCTCAATTTAATGCCTCCATAGCAGAATGAAACAGCTGAGGAAAAATTAGAGGGGTTGACTTTTCTCTGGCCACCAGGTGAAGCAGTGGTAGAAGCAGATTCCTGGGCCAGTCAGAATACCTGGATTGGAGGAATCAACTTGGCAGGAACAGGTGGCTAGCTGGAAGTCAGGCAGAGGTGAGACAGGAAGTTGTAAGGAATTCTCTGGGTGGTGGGGCTGACTTTTCCCTGGCAGAGCAGGCATTCTTGCTGATACTCTTTGGGGATCTTGTATCTGTAATCCCATCTTGCTACTCAGGTGTGGAAATTATCCTCCATTCTTCTCTAACCATTTCCTCTCCTTCTAGAAATCCCGTAATTCTGATATTATTCTGCTTGGTGTTGTCAATAATTTTCCTTAAGTTCTCTTCAATCTTTTTCTTGTTCTCTTCTATTTCTTCTATTTTGCTGGATGTGTGTGGCAATTTGAGTTTCAGCTTTACCATATTGCTTTTAAGATTCATTACTGCATTCATAAATTCTCTTGCTTCTATTTGGATGACTTCTTTCATTGTTTTTTTTCAGTCAAGGTCTCTTCAAGTTTATTGATTCTTTGATCAAACATCATTTTCAAATTCTTGAAAATTGGTATGATTATTGTCATTAAAGCATCTTTAGACTGATTACAGACAACTAACGTCAATGGTGATAGTCCTGGGTTTTTGTGGCCTCTTTTTTGGCATTCCTGTGTTACATTTATCATAGAACAAGGATTAGGCTGGATTGTTGCTTCTACTGTACAGATGAAGTTCATTGGCTTGGTGTGGGCAAGTAATTGAATAATTCTGGGACCTTGGTCCCACTTGGTCAGTGTATTTAGATCCCATGTTTTCATAGTCTTGCTAGAATATTGTTGTCAAATGGCAGTACAAATGGCTGCACAGTTTTAGATTTGGGAGATAACTGGCCAATCAGAACACAAATGTGTAACAATCCACATTTCTTGCAAGGGATGAGTAAATAAATAATGATAAATAAACATACATATGTGTATTTAAAATTATAATTTTATATTTTCAATAATTGGGACTAGACGAAAAACAGAAGAAACAAGAAAATCATAATTGTTCTAGACACAAAAAGACAAGAATACAAAGTTTCTTCAGAGGTAGAAGAGTATATAGTAGGAGTGTGATACATCCTGGAGGATAAGTCAAAGGCAGATATAAGGCAGTGGTGATGCAAGGGGAGGAAATCATCTTGAGGAAGAGGTTAATTAACCCCCAGAGCTGGCTTGAAATGAAAGACTGATTATAGCTGGGAAATTATCTTCGTTTGATTCTCATGAATTAAATGGTCCTATAAGAGAGTCTTGGGTGCCCTGGCTCCTGTCCAGTACACCTATTTTAATAATAATGGGTGCTTAGTTCTTACTTGGAAGAATTTTGCAGGGTGGGAGTTTGGGTCACTAATTTCCCTTTATATTAATTTTATCCCTAATGACTTCATAACATATTATTTATCTTCAGTCTTTCTTGTATGTGTACCATGCTGGTGGTAGAAAATAAAAAGAGAAGGTGTTAATGCACCACTTTATTATCTTCAGAGGACTCATGATTGAAGTCCACCCCAATGATTGTCATTAGCTGCACTTTCTATCAACCCACAGAGGGTAAGTGACATAATGGTGACGTTGTTTATATATTTTTGTCATGGGAACAATTCATTTAAATACAAATGACTACATACTTTAGATTTTTCCACTGAACTAAGAAAAATAAAGGTGACCAATGCAAATTAGTATCTGCTATGAAAGTATGTTCTTCTTAAATGGCTTGAGTCATTGTCATTGCCTAGAACAACATGCATATTTTTAAATGTTCTTTTAGAAAATTCAGTTAAAAAGAATCATTAAAGAAGTTTTACATAACGCAAGTGAATACTTTAGCATGGATATTTAAAGGCAACAAACTAAGTCAATAATGTTTCAATGAATACCTGCTCTGGGAATATCTGAGTGGCCTCATTCCCCAGCTTTATCAACACTCCATATTGAACATTTGGTATATCTCCTGGAGTACTTATTTTAAGGTTATGTTGGATGTCAATGGAGTGAGAGGCTGGAGGACATTCAGTGAATATTTTCAAGAAATGTGATCAAATGTCCAGTTTTTCTTCATACATTGTTACATTACCATAGTTTAAAACAGTACTTACTACATCTGCAGAGTAGTTGTTTCATTACTATAGAGGAATGTAAAAAGTCATTATTTTTTATTAGTATCTTATAGAAAATGGAAGAGATCCTCCTGTATTCTAAATGATTTCTTAGTTTATAGGTACATACTTTGATGAGATATATACTTGTCACTTATAGATAACAGCCTATAAGTACTAGAAACAGACTTCAGTCCTCTCTTCCAATTGTTATACAAGCTCTTTAACTTCTCACTAACCTATTGAATAAATGTTTTGATTAATATATAATACTCTTCCTAATAAATAATCAAAGGACTAGACAGTGCAAGGCATGTATGTACTTAACTTGAGTATCAATTGAACAATATTCTATCTGTACCTAAATCTTCGTGGGAGTCTGTCAACCTTTAAGGTGTCAGCAATATTAGATCAGGGAAAAGTTTAATTAAAACATTTTTAAGTTTAAAATTTTAGATTTAAACTTGTTGATAACTTAGGTGTCTTAATATGGTATTTAAAAACATGGGTATTTGATATAAGTTAGGGAAGAAACTGAGTAGCAGGAGGAAACTATTAGGTATCCAAAGTCTTTTGCACATACTCCTCACAGGAGTAAATACATTTCTCCCACCCCTAACTTACTGGCATTTTCCAGATACATGTTGTCACTGTATCAACTCTTCTCCCATCATCTTCTTGCCACCTCTAGGAGCTTTAGTCCTAGTACATTGTTCAATGATTAAGCTATCCACCCAAATCTTTCCAGTTCCAGAATTTTAGGAGTAAACTGAGAACAGAACCAGAAGTAAGCTCTGAGTACAGTTGTGTGTGGCCCAACTTTTCTCAACCAAAAAAATAAAACCAATAAATGAAGAAAAAAAAACAAGAAATAAAAAAAACAATCCTCTATGGTTTTTCTCATAAGAGATCTGCATAATAAATGATAGCTATTTCTTATTAAGTTTGAGTTACAGTGATAATTTCCTATCGCCTTTACACAGAAAACATGACTGTCTCATTGCTTCCTTGAATTTCTCTTTAGTCATGTTAAGCTAATCAAAGGCCTTTGAAATGATTGACCCCATAAATTTAGTCACGTGTTTTAGATTGAGTTCTTAACTTTAAGTATTGGTCTAAATACAAAACATACCACTTTAGACTGAGGTTCAAATGTCTTCCCATATAGTTGGAAGCATTTTAATATATCTTGCTTAAAAAATCCAAAACCACCTCAAGATGTTTCTGTTAACCTAAGCACGCAGGCTCATCTTGGCTTAAGTGGTGAGGATTATTTATCAAAATGAAAACCATTTAAGTTAAAAGACCAATCAGCAGCCCACTTTATGTTACTAGTGCTAAGGACTGGGATCTAAGTGTCAACCTACATTTGATTTCTTTTCAGTAGAATATTGGTTTTTTAATTAAATTTTCAATAACATTAGAGACATTGTGGGACATACAAAAGAGAAACTTTCCACTTCAGTATAAATCTTATAGGTTATTTTAAAAGTAGATTTTGTTTACATCATAAAAACAGGTGCTAGAATCATCTTATTATATTCTATAAAGCTACATATAAAATACACTATACGGGGGCCAGAGTAGGGCATTTGCCTTGCATGCAGCTGAACCAGGAGGGACCTGGCTTCTATCCCTGACTTCCCATTTGGTCCCCCAAGCCAGGAGTGATTTCTGAACATATAGCCAGAAGTAACCACTGAGCATCACCAGGTGTGGCCCCAAAACAAACAAACAAAGCCAAAACCAAAATTAAACACCACTGTTCTGAAGATAAATCTACTAAGAGAATGGTAATCTTAATATAGACAGGAAGAACAAATCTTCTAAGCATATATCTGATGTAGACCATGTATATCCAGACTATAAGGCTCTTTTTTCAAGCAATTTATTTATTTATTTATTAGTTTATTTATTAATTGATTGGTTTTGGGGCCACACCTGGTGATACTCAGGGGTTACTCCTGGCTCTGTGCTCAGAAATAGCTCTTGGTAAGCTCGGGGGATATGTACAAAATGCCGGAAATCAAACCCGTATCTGTCCCAGTTCGGTAGCATGCAAGGCAAATGCCTTACCATTGTGCAATCTCTCCGGCCCCTATTTATAAGGTTCTTATATATACATATATAAAGAATTGGAACTTACAAAATTGATGGTGATAAAGCTCAAGTAATTTAAAAATATTTTATTATTATACTTTAGTTTGTTACAATAGTATTAAAATTTAGGTACTGATGTTCAAAATTATTGTATCCCATCATCACCAATGTAACCATTACTCTCCACAGTGTTCCTACATCGACTTCAATGTGATTTTCTTCCTCTCAACCCTCTTTGATTGTTAATAAGTTTTGCAATTCAAGGCCATGGGTTTGTCATTGTTTGAAATTGTCTATTCCTTTTTTTGTCTTTTGTTGTACATGGATGAGTGAAATCATTCATTTCTTCTCTCTCTGGCTTATATTGCTTAACATGATACCCTCAATTTACATCTTTGCTGTAGCAAACTGCATGCTTTCATAATTTCTTACAGCTGCATAGTATTCAATTGTGTGTTATATATCACATTCTATTTTTATTTTTTAAAATATCTTTATTTAAACACCATGATTACAGACATGTTTGTAGTTGAGTCTCAGTTATGTGTGTGGGTATATATATACATATATACATATATATATATATATATATATATATATATATATATATACCTATTACATTTTAAATCTATACTTTTGTTGTTGGAAACTTAGATTGTATACATAGTCTCTAAGTATTGTAATAAATTTATGAATACATTTCTTTTATTTTTTCCTTTAAAGTTTGGGGCTGGGAGGGGCAACACCTAATGATGCTCTGGGTTTACTGCTGGCTCTACACTCAGAAATTATTCCTTGGAGGATCATTTGAAGAGCAGGGTATGGAACCTGAGATAGCCACCATGAAAGGCAAGCACCTTATCCACAGTTCTATCTTTCAAGCCCTGGATTTATCTTTTGGAATTAATTTCTTGTGTTTTGGGGGTAAATGCAAGGAAGTGGAATCACTTGAATATACAAGAGTTCTAGTCTTACTTTTTGAAATCTTCCTCTGCTTTCCAGAGAGGTCGAACCAGATACCATTTCAACCAAGAGTGTATGAGGTTTCTTTTCTCATCACATCCCCTCCCAGCAAAGGTTACTTTCAGTCTTTTAGATACACACACAAAATAAATAAATAAATAAATAAATAAATAAATAAATAAAGTGGGACTGGAGCAGTGGCACAGAAATAGAGCATTTGCCTTACACATGCTGACCTCGGACGGACGGAGGTTCAGTCCCCCAGTGTCCCATATGGTCCCCAAACCAGGAGCGATTTCTGAGTGCATAGCCACGAGTAACCCCTGAGTGTCACTGGGTGTGACCAAAAACCCAAAACAAACAAACAAATAGATACATACTATTCTTACTGGTGTGAGATTATTTTTATTTGCATTTACCTAATATAATTATGCTTATTTGCATTTACCTAATAACTGATGATGAATATTTTTAGCTCTATACTAGTCATCTGTGTGATATTTTTGAGAATATTTGTTCATTTTCCCCATTTTTGACTAGATTTATTGAATTTCTTGTTGAGTTTTGTGAGTAATTTATGTTTTTATATGTTAGCCCTTTATTTGATATATTGTATGCAAATATTTTCTCCATTCTTTATGATGTCTTTTTTTTATAGACAATTTTTTTTATTGTGACTGAAGTTCATTTACATAGAATTATTTACGATACATAGTGACAATGAATGAAGGGCATTCCCACCACCAATGTTATCCTCCCTCCACTCGTTCCCAGCATGTCTCTTACATCTCACTCCTTTATCCCCCAGAATCCTACTGCAAATAGTCGCTGCCTTACAGCTTGTTATAGGTTGGGTATTTATTCTGTTTGGTGTTCCACTCTGGTCATTTTTTTATTTACAGTACATGTTCATATGACTGGTCCTGGCATCATTTTCCCCCCCTCAATTTATGAGGCTGAATGATTCAAATTATGCTATTCTGTTGGAGGTTAAAAGGTTAAGGAAAAAGGGGCCAGGCGGTGGCGCTAAAGGTAAGGTACCTGCCTTGCCTGCGCTAGCCTTGGATGGACCGCAGTTCGATCCCCCGGTTTCCCATATGGTCCCCCAAGCCAGGAGCGACTTCTGAGCGCATAGCCAGGAGTAACCCCTGAGCGTCATCGGGTGTGGCCCAAAAACCAAAAAAAAAAAAAAAGGTTAAGGAAAAGAGGAGAAAGAATTTGGAATCAACTACTAAAAAAAAAAAACCAAAAACACCTAACAATATCCACAAAAGTGGAAAAGAAAAAAAAGTGGAAGAAAAAGGAGAAGGAAGATAATATCAAAAAAAAACAAACAAAAATAAAACAAAACAACACCAGAAAAGGTGCTGCAGTGGCAGGGTTTGTGTTACCCCACCTTTTTTTTTGTTGTTGTTTGTATAGGCATAGCAAGTATTGGGGAAGGAAGGAAATTCCCGTGGCCTAAGAGATTCAGGGTTTCATGATGTCTTTTGTTTTAAACCAAGTTTATTTTGCTATGAAAAACATTTAAACTATATTTTATTTGTTCATTTATTTATTTATTTATTTATTTTGTTTTTGGGGGTCACAACCAGTGATGTTCAGGTGTTACTCCTGGCTCTGTGCTCAGAAATCACTCTTGGCAGGCTCAGGAGACCATAGGGGATGCTAAAGATTGAACCATCAAGGCAAATATCCTACCCGTTGTGCTATTGCTCCTGCCCCTGTAATCTAATTTTTAATCCATGCCTTTGAAGTTAAATCATTGGTGAGACCTTTAAGGAAAACTATTTCATTGAAATTACAGCAGGGAGAAGTCAGCTCTGTAGTTTCCATGAAGCTGGTTGACAAGCACTGCCTGAGGTCTCTCTCTCCACTGCTAATGTGCAGAGAACCAGAGGAGCCTTCCAAACATGGAGCAAATGTGCTACATATCCTAACTCCACCCAAAGATCAGAAGTCAATGGTCAGAAGGTCAGCAGTTTCTGAAAGCAGAGTAGCAGCTAACACAAACATAAGATAATCTCCCTCTCTCAATAGAGATCTCCCTGGCAGTGTATATGTACTGATGTGTGTGTGTGTGCGTGTGTGTGTGTGTGTGTGTGTGTGTGTGTGTGTGTGTGTGTGTGTGTGTGTGTATTGGGGGTAGTTTGCTGATAGTAAAGTGGAAAAATGCAACCTCATACAAAAGGATGGAAAATAGCACAAAATCCCACCATAGGTAGTTTTGCATGATTTTTTTTGTATTTATGTAAACATGAAATGTAGGGAAATTATGATAGGCCTTTGTAGATTCATTATACTATATCTTTTCTTCTTTATATTTGTTTAAATATTCTTATTTTTCTTTATCAGTAAGATCTTGCCACATGCCACCAATAATTTTTCCAAACTCCCACAAGTTTAAGTCAGGATTGGAAGTCTTTACTTTGATCCAGATCTTTCTATTGTACCTCATGTAGGGTACCTCATGTAGGCTTATCTGATGAATTTGGGGGGTTGGAATCTAATAATATAGGATGCCATGACCCAGCTATTGGTGCACAGATTCCTTCCCAGTGCCTGTAGTTGTATGCAACAGGGCTATATGAATTGCATCCCACAAACCTTCATATGCTGAGAATTTGTGTTGTAGTTGCTGGGATGGAGATAGGGTACAACACAGTCTTTTGAAATTTTGGAAAACTAAGTTTCATAAAAATAAATCTGAGGTTCAGGAGAATGCTGCAGCACATGCTCAGCAAACTTGGCTCTGCCCAAAGACCAGAAGTAAGTGCTTTTCCCCAAAGTTATTCCCAAGTGTAGCCTGAGATCATAATAGCCTTCCCCCATACACATCCTGGAGAAGATAGCAGAGACTGCTCTACACGGAACAGATACTCTATAAAACATGCCGCTGCCTAGACATAGGCAGAACATCCCAAGACTTAGACTTCAAAGAAGTCTCTGATGATAGAATGCCAATGGCAGGGGCTATAGACTCAAATGTGAATGAATGGGACAACATCAAGCTAAAATGTCTCTGTATGGCAAAAGAAACAAGAGCTAAAACCAAAAGACACCTGACTGTGAGAAAATATTTGCACTCACCACATCAGATAAAGGGTATCTAGAATATAAAAGTACTCATGAAGGTTAATCCACAAAACCTAAAAATCTTATCAAAAATAGGAAGAAGAAATGAACATACACTTCTCTGAGAAAGACCAACAGATGGCCAACAGGCACATAAAAATATGTTCATAGTCATTTATCATTAAGAAAATCCAAATCAGGTACCGTGAGGTGGCACTAGAGGTAAGGTGCCTGCCTTGCAAGCACTAGCCAAGGAAGGACCGCAGTTCGATTCCCCGGGGACCCATATGGTCCCAGCCAAGTCAGGGGCGATTTCTGAGCACTTAGTCAGGAGTAACCCCTGAGCATCAAACAGGTGTGGCCCGAAAAACAAAAACAAAAACAAACAAACAAACAAAAAAGAATATCCAAATTAAGGGGCCAGAGCAGTGGTGCAACAGTAGGACTTTTGCCTTGACCGTGACTGAGAAACCATGGTTCGATCCCCTGGTATCCCATATGGTCCCCCAACCCAGGAGCAATTTCTGAGCACATAGCCAGGAGTAACCCCTGAGCATCACCGGGTGTGACCCCCAAAACAAAACAAAAACAAAGAAAATCCAAATAAAAAAAACAATGACATATCATCTTACTCTAATGAGGATGGTACATATCAAAACTACTGGGAACAATCTCTGTTGCCAGGGCTGTGGTGAAAAAGGAACTCTTGGGCCGGGCAGTGGCGCTAAAGGTAAGGTGCCTGCCTTGCCTGCGCTAGCCTTGGATGGACCGCGGTTCGATCCCCCAGTGTCCCATATGGTCCCCCAAGCCAGGAGCAACTTCTGAGCACATAGCCAGGAGTAACCCCTGAGCGTTACTGGGTGTGGCCCAAACCCCCCCCCAAAAAAAAAAAGAAAAAGGAACTCTTACCTACTGTGGTTGGGAATGCTGCCTAGCCCATATTTCTTATGGAAAAATATGGGGGTTCTCAATAAACTCAAAGTTGTGCTTCTGTATGACCCAGCAATCCCTATTTTGGATATCTATCCACAGGACAGATACAAATACATCCAAAAGGATGCATGCACATCACTACTCATATTACTACTCATTACAATAGCTAAGACTTGGAATCAACCAAGATGTCCAAAAACATACGAGTGGGTTATGAGGATGTGGTAGTCATATAAATAATGGAATACTACATAACTGTAAAGTATGATGCAGTCATGCATTTTACTGCAACACGGATGGAACTAGAAGATATGTTAAATGAAGTAATCATGAACAAGAAGAAGCAGAGGAAGAAGCAGAAACAGAAGAAAGAAGAAGAAGAAGAAGAAGAAGAAGAAGAAGAAGAAGAAGAAGAAGAAGAAGAAGAAGAAGAAGAAGAAGAAGAAGAAGAAGAAGGAGGAGGAGGAGGAGGAGGAGGAGGAGGAGGAGGAGAAGAGGAAGGAGAAGAAGAAGAAGAAGGATAAATGCAAAATAACATCACTTATATATGGTATTTAGAATAACTGCATGAAGAAATGCAATTATTTAAATGGGGGGCAAGGATATGGTATGGGAAGCCTCCATTGGTGGAGAGAGGTCGACAAAGTTGGTGGGATTGGCCCTGATTCATTGTATGTCTGAAACCCAACTTTGTAAATAAAAATGGTTAAAAGAAAAGAAAAGAAAAAAAACATCTTTGAGGTTCAAATCTTGGATCTTTCTGTCTATAGTTTCTTCTCTATATTTTATGAATCTCAAGGTCTTTGATCCACTTTGAATTTACTTTTTTTGGAAAGTGTGATATATGGATTAAACTTTATTGTTTTATATTTGATTATCCAGTTTTCCCAAACACTACTTCTTGAAGAGGCTATTTTATTGTTTCATTTTATCAATTTCTCTGTCAAAAATTAGTTGACAATAGATGTGGAGATTTGGGTCCTTGATTCTAATTTATTTGTAAGAGAATTTAGTCTTTTTCCAGTATCATGCTACTTTGAGTACTGTAGCTATATAATATAGTTTCAAGTTTGCCTCATTCATTCACATTGTTATGATAGAGGGAAGTGGAAAGCCTGTCTAGAGTACAGGTGGGGGTGGGGTGGGAAGGAGGGAGATTTGGGGCATTGGTGGTGGGAAGGTTTCACCGGTGAACGGAGGTGTTCTTTACATGACTGAAACCCAACAACAATCATATTTGTAATCAAGGTGTTGATATAAAGACATTAATATAAAAATTTGGTAACAATACCTCCTAATTTATTTTTATTATAATTTATCTTTTCTCTTGGTCCACACCTGGAAGCTCTCTCTCCGAACTTAGAAATCACTCCTTGTGGTCTTGGTGGACCATATGATTCCCAGGGGATTGAACTCCGGTAGACCGAATGCAAGGAAAATCCACTTTCAGCTGTGCTATTGCTCTAGCCCATCCTAATTTATTTTTTTAAAAAAATGTTATAACTCCGTAATTTTCCAAGTTGTTCATAATGCAGTAATTTCAGTAACTAATTGGTCAAAAACCAGTACAACCACCAATCTGACTTTTCCTTTAATGTGTCCCTAATTTTCCACCCATCACCATAGGATGACTCCATGTAGGCACATATTTATTTCATATTACTTGCTACGAAACAAAGGTGAATGGAATTATCAAATATTAGCTCAACACAGGTCAATTTGAAATGACTGTTATATCTCTTTATGGTTTACTAAAATTAGGGTCTACGTATTTACTGAGTTGTGGTTCTGTGGTTGGTGCTAGCTGAACTTTCTTGTTACTGTTTAGGATAACTGGACTTGGTAGATCATTGTGCAAGTTTGCTATTAGATTTCATATGATTCTATAAGGGTGGCACTACAATAACATTTTGAGATGTGTGGCCATGCAACCCTGATTTGTAGATCTGGAACATATTTGGTGGCTTGGCAGTTCAATAAGGCTAAAGCTGTGATAGTGGGCTGTTTTTGGTGTAGGGTGGAAGGTGTGGTGCTGGAATGTTGTGGTTTCAGAAAGAAAAGGAAATCTACCCCTGTCCATTCTGATAAGTTCCTATAGGTATCAGAGTAACTGGGAAGAGTCTGCAGATATTAATTTCTTTATTATGTCCTGATTTTTTATTTCTCTTTTTTTCTAATTTTTTATTTCTCAATATGCCTTTGGTTATTCTGGGTTTTCTATGATTTCATACACATTTTGTTACTGATTGAACTCTTTAAATAATGTTATCTAAATGTATCTAAATTTTTTTGAGGGGATCTGCATTGAACCTATATATAATTTTGGTAAGATGGTCATTTTGATAATATTGATTCTTATCATTCATAAACATGGTATATTTTTCCATTGCTTTATTTGTTTATTATTTATTTTATTTATTTATTTTGTTTTTTCATTTCTTAATATCTTTTTCTAACTCTTTTAAAAGAGACTTATAGTTATTTTATAGTCTATCACATCCTTTAAATTTATTTTAACCATTTTATGTTTTTTACCTTCCCCAATCATTTATGTTTTTGAACTTTATTTTGCAGCTCACTAATTGCTCACTCTATTGCTGAAGCCTTTCAGTGAATTTTTCATTTTACCTACCAAGTTTTTCAGTTTTATTATTTCTGTTTGAAGTTTTCTCATACCTACTCTCATATTCCCTTGAGTCTTATTTGCTGACTGTTCCATGGCTTCTTTGAGTTCTTTGAACATCTTCAACATTTCCTCTCTAACATTCTTATCAGAGAGACTATATAGGTGGCTGATACTTTTTGCTCTTCAGAGCTACCATCTTTATTCACTATGTGTGATGAGGTTCTGTGTTGCTTTCCCATTGTGACCTTTACAGTGTGGCAGGGAATCTGATGTTTCTTTTTCTTTCTTTCTTTTTTTTCTTGAATATGTTGGTATAGGTGGGGCTCCTGGACTAGAAGAAATGCATGGCTGCAGACTTAGTCGCTGGTCCTTTCTGTCTTGTGACCATGTCATTTTCTGGGCTCATTATTCTGAGTTCTTAAACATTATTTAAACTTGAATGGGATAGAGTACTTGATATCTTTATCTTCTAGGTAATTATTTGCTGGTAGGAATGTGACTAATTTTTGATCATTTATGTTTAGTAGGCTACATTTTTGCTATTGCTTTATTGTTTCTAAAATATTTTTATGTAAAATGTCATTTGTTTGCAATCTCAGTGATAATTTGACTTTTTCCCATTATGGATACCTTTGATTTATTTTTTTTGACTGCTATTGCTAAGTCTTTTAATACTATACTGAATAAACTGGAAACATTGACATCCTTGTACAATGTCAATTCACTATGATATCCACGTATTTAAAAATTTGGGTAAGGAGTGATAAGAATTCAGGGGAAAAAAGATGATTAAAGCCACATACTGAAAATAGAGAGTTTTTATGAAAAATCATCATCAAATAGGTTTCATGAATAGGAGGTTTAATTCCTGTGTATGTACTTTGAACCTGGAGGACTTCATTATGGTGGTTGAAGGAATCTGATAAGATGGCAAGCAGCATGGTACTGTGTCAGAAACAAGAACATTTACAATTGAGAAGGGAACTTGTGAGCCAAATAGGAAAATGTACCATAGCATAAAGTTTTCAAGCTACACTTGTCCCTAAAGAAACAGTAGAATCCCGAAGACCCTTTAAAAATACCCAATAAGCGGCCTGAGAGATAGCATGGAGGTAAGGAATTTGCCTTGAGTGCAGGCCAGTGGTTCAAATTCCAGCATCCAATATGGTCCCCTGAGCCTGCCAGGAGCTATTTCTGAGCATAGAGCCTGAAGTACGCCCTGAGCGCTGCTAGGTGTGACCCAAAAACCAAACCAAACCAAACAAAAACAAAATAAAAAAACAAAAGTAGCCAATTAGTGGCCAGAATCTTATCAGAACAGTGAAGCTCTGAAAGACTGTTCTCATTTTCTTTGGTAATCTCTCGAGAGTGGGATGATTTGAAGGTCAGCACAGTGATGTCTACATAGTTTATTGTTTAATTGTCCACAAACATCTCTAAATGTTCATATTCATATGAGTGTCGTAAATTCTTCTGATTTATTTCTAGTATTCCCTCCTCTCAGTTTCACGGTCTTGCTTACTTTTTCTCCTGCATCTTCTCCTCTTACTGTGAACCTTTACATCAGTTACAATGGGCACCAAAGTTTTCCCTAGAGTGGCTCTGTCCTAATATGACTGTATTTTTAGGCATTGTTCTCTCAACCTCTAATTCTCTGCTTTGAAAATTCTTATAAGTTCTCTTTGAGACTAAACTAATTTTATTTCCTCTGAAATCTTTTTTTCAAGAACTTTAGACAGAATTAATGACTCCTTCTCTTGACCATCTAAAGCACTCAGCTTACATATATTTATATTTATATATACACATACTACATATATAGCAAAAACTTTATATTCTGACTTACTAATTTTCTTTCATTGTCTCTCTTAGCTAGTAACAGCTTGGAGTCCTGAAGGTAGATTACTATGTGATTTACCATACCATCAATCCCTATCACTTTATCTAGAGAGGATCAATACTAATAAGCACTAATTAATTAATACTAATAAGCATATGAATTAGCAGATGAAT
The DNA here is from genome assembly GCF_024139225.1 of Suncus etruscus. Classification (NCBI taxonomy): domain Eukaryota; kingdom Metazoa; phylum Chordata; class Mammalia; order Eulipotyphla; family Soricidae; genus Suncus; species Suncus etruscus. The sequence goes on along the minus strand of NC_064857.1, from coordinate 104,047,317 downwards.
ACACTGCTATAAAGTAAACCACATGGAGCATTTGTAGCACAACTGAATGATAAATTTGCGTTATTATTTTAGTGACTTAGTTCTTCAACAACTGATAAAATTCTTTGGTTAGAAATCCCGAGAAACAAGAAAATGAGTTAAATTGAGCAGAAGCAGACAGTTTTATACCTCAAATTTAATTGAGTCCTGTACACAGCTGATTATGAAATACCAGTGCAGGTAAGATCTTGTTAAATCACTAATTCCTTTTGGTAATCACAGTGCCTAAGAGCCACATCTCAATACAGATGTTGTTTAGGCTCCACCCTCAGGTCTGACTCATGCTGTCTGTTCTGGAATCTCTAACTGCTCTGTATTTCTCAGAGCCAAGTTCTTGTCTTATTCTCTTGGGATGTTTAGGCTGTTCTGACTCCTGCTGCTGCTAATGCCTTGGTATCTCTGGCTTCTGCAATATGACAGTTGCATGTTGCAATTGGGAAGAGAAAGAAGACTGCTTAAAGAGTTACAATGGCTTTTGATAGTTGCTAACCAGACCGTTCTGTTCCTGTTCTCACCTGTCCATCTATACAGACTACCACCCTTCATCCTGTTGCTGTCTAGGACTCCCATGTCTGTGCTGTGTTTCTATTGAGCGTTCAGGTCACTGCAGTGCATTGCTTGTTTGCCTATTTTTTCTTAGCAATCTGGGAAGGGTTGTTTATTTCTGTGGTTTCTGGTGGGAAGAAAGAGCTTCAGGGTTCAGACTTCTGAAATACATTTAGAAACAGGCCTCATTTTTCTGATTCCTTCCAGTCAGTTGTATTTAAGCTGGATAGAAACTATTGTTGTGCCTATTGTATATCTCAAGTCAATTGGGATTGGGAAAAATTTTAAAAGTCTTTGAAATATTTGGTTTAAGCATAGAAAAATATGTGCATGTGTGGGGACAGGGAAAAATATTCATATGTGTACTTATATGTACCTAGAATTTTAGAGAAAAGACATATATACAAAAACAATGGAATTGACCCACTTAATAAGAAAGAGACACTGGATAGTGAGGAGGAAAAAGATAGGAAGGAAATTTTATCTTAACTAAGCAAATATCTAAATTGATTTTAAAATACTGGGAAAGGCCAGAGACAAACAATTCACAGAGAAACAATTCAGTGTTGATATATAGAAAAACAGGTACAAACTTATTTAACAAGCAAAATGTAAATTTAAAGTATGGCCATTTTTTTTTTGCAAATTCAATCAACCAAGTTCAAAACATTTTGTGTTACAAACTGTTGGTAATAGAGTTGATATATTAGTTCTTTCATAGACATTGATAGGAAGTTTATGGATTCAATTTCCTGGATCAAAGTAACTACTATCAAACTATCAAAATAGCCTATGACGGAGCAATGTCTCTTCCACAAAGCCACCAACGCCTATTTTCGTATATTATTTTACAAGTTCATTTGCTACTTCAATTTTCTATTTTTGTTTAGTGCTTATTCAAGGCCTTTAATAATTTTTCTTGGGCTCTTTTCTTGCCAACTTTAGTAGTTCTTATATATTCTCAGCAAAGATTTTTTTATGTATATGCACTCCTAGTATTTTCTCTTATTCTGACACTTTTTATACTTTCTTCTTATGCAATTTGATAAATAAATATATAATCAGCCGATACATTTGTTTAGAGGAGATTCTTCATTCTTAGTTAATACTTTCCCAACTCCAAAGTTGAGGATTATTTCCTATATTATTATTTAAAATATTTTTAACTTTATTGAAACCATTGTTTTCTTCCCCACTCCCCCTTTCCTTTCTTTCTGGTATTCCGATTAGTTGTAGATTATTTCTTTTGTCTTTGTTCATTAGGTACCTTACATTTTTCTTCCAATGTTTTGTCTCTCATTTCTTTATTGACTATTGTTGGTTTGTATTTTGTCTTCAAGTTCATCCATGCAATTTTCTATATGTGTAATTCTGCTATTATGGCTTGCTAGCATGTTTCTTAGTTCCATTTGAATGGATTCTCTCATCTTCTGATAGTTCTGATAGTTGGTTGAATTGTTCATCTATGGATCTCTTAATTTTTTGGTTAGTATTCCTTGAATTTCTATTGCTAAAACATTAAGTGTTGATTTTAGTTCCTCATCTATAGGGTTTGTGCACTTTGGAGGACTTGGATATTTGCTATATTTTCTCTCCATATACCCAACTGCTGGTGTTTTCCTTAGTTTCCTCATTGTTCTTTGCATTGGGTGGGTTGGAGTGTTTAAAAAAGAACAGGGTTTTTTCTTTTTTTAAAAAAAAAGGTCTGTTTAATTGTGTAAAAAATGGTTGGAAATTAGGTTAATCTTTTTCTTTTTTTGAGAAATTTTTATTTTTATTTTTACCACAGTGGATTAAAAATCCTTCACAGTAATATTTTAGGTTCTAGTGACATTGAATCAGGGTTATTCCCACCACTAATGTTGTCCTCCCTCCACCCCTGTTCCAGCATGCATCCCATATCCCCGTCCTTTGCCCTCCCCCCCCCTGGCCTGCTAGTATATGTGGTCCCCTCTGTGTCTAACTTGTTGTAGATTGGGTATCGATTCTGTTGTCGTTGGCTTTAGATTTGGTGTTTAAGTCTGATTATTTTTTATTTTTACTTGATGTTCTGTTTGGTCTTGATACCCTCCAATATTTCTCCTCCAATTTATGAGGTAGAACAAGATGGTTCAAGTGATGTGGTTCTATTAGAAGGAAAGAAGAAAAAAAGAAAAGGGGGAGCAAAAATCAAACAAGTAAAAAATGGGAGGAGTTCTTTAAGAAAAACAAAAACAAGCAACAACAATAACAAGAAAAAATTAATTTATGCTTTTTTTTTTGTATAGGCACAGTAAATATTGTGAAAATTAGAAAGGGAGTTCCCTTAGCCTAAGACAGTGGTTGACAACCTTTTTTTCAACTGAGCCAAATCCCACCAAAACCACGATTGAAATTTATCTTGAGAGCCACACAGGGCGCGCACTGACAGAGGCTAGGAGCAGAGTCTTGACTCCTGGAGCGGCCGCCCGGCACACAGAAGAGCTAAATTAAAAGTGTAAAGAGCCATATGTGGCTCGCAAGCCTCAGGTTGCCCACCATTGGGCCCTAAGAGATACAGGGTTTCTCTGCCCTGGAAATATACTATCATGGGATAACTACAGGCTCCATACATGCTATTATTCTCTCCCCTAGTTTCTTTTGTGGTGTCTGGGAACTTTCCACTCAGGCCTTTGTAACTAGAGATCTTGGTATTTGCACAGGTCATAGGATGGAGCCTAGAATGGAGTCTTTCTTAACGGTTCTAGAAATTCTGTTCCATCACTGTTGTTTTATTGAGTCTTCTGCAGTTAGTGATCTTAGTCTGAAATGGACTTGGGGTTTTTCTGATGGTAGCTGAGAGGTCCTTAGGTGAAAGGGCAGGAGAGGTATGAAGTTACCCAGGGACACTGCCCACCATCTCTGCCGAGGTAGGGTCCTAGAGGATAGGGTTTGAAGGAGATTGGGGCTGTTCTCACCGGCCTTCCTATCTGAGCTGGCTTGGGGCTTTTATGATGGTGGCTCAGAAACCATTGTAATTTATAAAGTCCTTCATAGTTGATTTTAGACATACAATGAACCAGAGCCAATACCATCAGCTGTGTCGACCTTCCTCCACCATGTTTCCAGAGTGTATCCCAACCACCACCCTTTGTCTTTCAGCCAGCCTGTTAGTATAATATGTCCATTTAAAGTTTATGTGGTTAGAGTTTGAGTCTCTTGATTCCATTGTTGTTGACTTTGGTTTGGATATTTGGTTCTGCCCCCATTTTTTCCCTCCAACAATGCACCTGAGACTGTTTGGCCCCTGGACCCCATCCTGTAATATTTGAGTTTTTCCTCTCCCACTCCATTTCTTTCCTTCACCTTGCTATATTCTGGGCCAAGGGTGCTCGTCTCCTATATTATTTTAAGTATTTTATACAATAGACCTTTTCAGCTAAAAATATGAAAAACTACTCTAAAAATATTTTTAATAATTAAATATAATACAGATGAAAAAGAAGTGGTTATTGTGACTGGAGCAATATATTACAGTGGGTACCATACTTGGTTTGCATGCTGCATGTACAAATACACTATACCGTATTTTCCAGCATATAAGACGACTTTTGAAATGAAAAAAGTCAACCGAAAATTGGGGGTTGTCTTATGCCTAGTATAACCTGAAAAACCTTTCAATATGCCGCAAAACAAAAATCATCTGTATATTGCCACAGAACAAATTTTCCAACTCGATCCTGCACCAATCACTGCAAGGCTAGTTAGACTGCCTCTCTAACTCAGTTATCTATTGGTTTATTAAAACTGATTCTCTAAAAGTGCTTATTAAAAAGGCTTGTAAGAACAACATTTTTGAGATTGTGTATAAGATAATCTTAGTATTTTAATGAATTTTTGGCTGGTGATATAATTTTAGGGGGGCACATCTGGACAAACTATGGCTCTGAGCCCTGAATATAGAATTTTTCCTCCACATGATCTTTACCTGAGTTTCTTGAAAATATTAACTTCTGTTATCTTGCCATATATGTTACTATTCATGTCATTTGTTCATTTGTACATATCTCCTTTATGACTTTATTTTTAGGTGGTGCTTAGGAGGCCTAAGGTTCTTACTAACAATTTGCATGTGGTCTTTTTTTTGCATGTTGTTCTTACCAACAATTTGCACTGTGCTATTGCTCCGGCCCCTGGTTGTTGAATTCTTGCACATTCTGATTGTAGAGTTTGCTGGGGTTACTGCAGTGCTCACTTGCTGCTTTTCTGCAATTGCATGTGGCCAAAGTTTGTATCTCAATGCAAGGGCTGGAGAATGTGAAGTTCTTTGGGCCTACAGGAATAAAATCTTTGTTTTCAAGACTCATAATATTTTACTACAGTTTGTGTTGAAATTGAGATTTGACCTCGGTACAATTTGGGTTATTTAAAAGATAATTTAAGGGACCAGAGAGATAGCATGGGAGGTAAGGCGTTTGCCTTTCATGCAGAAGGACGGTGGTTCAAATCCCGGCATCCCATATGGTCCCCCGTGCCTGCCAGGGGCAATTTCTGAGTGTAGAGCCAGGAGTAACCCCTGAGCACTGCCGAGTGTGACCCAAAAACCAAATAAATAAATAAATAAAAGATTATTTAAAAGGTCTTCAAAATGTATACTCAAATGATTTTTCCCCAAATTTTATTGTACTTTAAAATATTCAGTCATTTCCACTCTTTTCATTTATTTTACCCCACTTCTTGAACTCAGAAACTCCAATTTTTGCTATTTATTTTAACTGTTTTCAACTGATCTTATATGTCACCTTTTAAAATTATTTTCTTTAATCAATCCCAATTTTATTTTTTCAAATTAATTCTCTTTTGAATCTAATTATAATTTTTTTCTTCAAAGGATTTAAGTTTTTTAATTAAAAATTGGGGAGGTGCCAGGTTTGGCCACATATCCAGTGATCAGGGGATGATATGTGGTTCCAGGGATTGAAACAGGGTAGCAGCCACAAGCAAGGCAAGTGCCCAATCTCTGTTCTCCGGTCCCAGAATTTTGTCTTTGAAATAACTTTGTTTCTTTTTGGTTTATCAACTTTTATTTTATTTTCATTTATCAACTTTTTTTTTTTTTTGGTTTTTGGGCCACACCCGGCGGTGCTCAGGGGTTACTACCGGCTGTCTGCTCAAAAATAGCTCCTGGCAGGCACGGGGGACCATATGGGACACCGGGATTCGAACCAACCACCCTTGGTCCTGGATCAGCTGTTTGCAAGGCAAACGCCGCTGTGCTATCTCTCCGGGCCCTAATTTATCAATTTTATTTTATTTTATTTATTTATTTTTTGTTTTATTCTTTTTAAGCTTTTCTATCAGAATGTAAGCTACATATTTATATAGTCTTATTTTTCCCATTTATACATGTGAAATTCCTTCCTAAAATATTAATTTCAGATTGGAATATTGTATTCCATTTACTTTTATTTTCCTTCTTCATTGTTTTTCCAATACTGGATTTGCACACAAGTGTTGCTTGCACATTTAATTGTGGTGCTTTCGAGAGGTCACATATTATGTTGTGTTTGTTATTCCTGACTATGGTGTTTGCCAAAGGTTGGGCTCCTTTAGCTGTGGTGCTGAACATATGCAGAATCACACATTTTCATTGTTGGATTTTTGTTTGTTTGTTTGTTTGTTTGGGCACAAGCGGAGGCGCTCAGGAGTTACTCCGGACTCTGTACTCAGAAGCCTCTCTAGTAGGCTATGGGACCATATGGGATGTTAGGATTCGAACCTGTGTCCATCCTGTGTTGGCACGTGCAAGGCCTTACCACTGTACTACTGTTCCGGACCCTGGTTGTTGAATTGCACATTCTGATTGTAGCGTTTGCTGGGGTTACTGCAGTGCTCACTTGCTGCTTTTCTGCAATTGCAATTTTCGCCTATTGGACTTGCATATCTTTTTTGTTTTGATTTGATTTTAGTTTTTAGGTCACACCGGTGGTGCTCAGAGGCTACTCTTGGCTCTATGCTCAGAAATCGCTCCTGGCAGACTCGGGGGACCATTTGGGATGCAGGGGATTGAACCCAGGTCTGTCCCAGGTCGGCTGCATGCAAGGCAAACACTCTACCGCTCCTGCCCCTGACTATCATTTTAAGTTGTGTTTTTTCCTAAGGTTCATACCGTTTTGTTGTGCTGCTTACACCAGTTTGCAGTGAGACAGAAATTGCTCATTGTACAAGAAATTTGCAGAGCACTGAGCTTGGAACAGCAAAGTTAGCACCATCATGCCTTGCTGATGTAGTGGCACTGATGATTGAATTCAGTGTTTATAAATTTATACTCATATTCTAAGTCACTGAACAATTCCTCCAGATCCATTATTGTGTTATAATGAGAATTTTCATCACCTGAGATATTTGCTTTTTACTTTTTGTTTTCTTCCATTATAATTTGTATGCATATTATTTGCTGGTTTATTTTTATTTTTGTTTTGTTTTGAGCCACAACCAGCGATGCTCAGGGATTACTCCTGGCTCTGCTCTCAGGAATCATCCTTATTGGGCTCCGGGGACCATATGGGATGCCAGAGATAGAACTTGAGTCATGCAAACCAATTATCTTATTTGCTGTGGTATTGCTTTGGCCATCAAGTTTTCTTTTAATTAATTTATTTTTCTCTGGTACCAACAATTGTAAAAAAAAAAAATCATGTTTGGATCATTTACCTGACTTTCTGCACAAGAGCATCTTTTTATTTTAGTATAGAAAATTCCAGCTTACAAAAATGAAACTTTACCCCTTTTTGAGTATAGGGACAGAAGTTGGTGTATCTTTAAATTTGATGTTCTATTTTCCCTAGATCCTTAATTGCCATTGTTTGTCGTAAGCTTTTTTTTCATGAACACCAAAATGAAAAAGTATTTCCACCAGTACACAGGACTTCCCTTAAAATAGAAAAAGTAAAATTGATATGTGCTGGCTTGTATCCTAAATATTATTTTATTTATTTATTTATTTATATTTTGAAAAAATCTTTTTTTTTTTTAATTTTGAAACCACACGTGATGTCTGTGCTCAGAGCTTATCTCGGCTCTGAGTTTTGGGATCACTTTCATAGGAACACCCAGGGATATGGATGCAACTTTGGTCAGTTATGTGCAAGGCATGAACCCTACGTGCTGTATTATCTCTCTGTCCCTAGAAAATTATTTTAAAAAGGTGATTTTTATTTTTTGTTTGTTTTTTGTTGGTTTTTGGGCCACACCCAATGATGCTCAGGGGTTACTCCTAGCTATACGCTCAGAAATTGCTCCTGGCTTGGGGGACTATAGGAGACACCAGGGAATCGAACCAGGGTCCGTCCTAGGTTAACACATGCAAGGCATATGCCCTACTGCTTGCACCACTGCTCTGGCCCCTAAAAAGTTGATTTTTAATGCCTCCAACATACAGAATCCAATTTAACATATAGATCCAGTTCTGCAACTCTCTTCTATTTTTCTTATTTTCTGTTATATCTGTGTCTTTGTGAACTTCAGTACCTTTAATTCTGTGATGGACATTGTTTTTTTAAAGATCACTTAAAACGCAGTTATGTAATTATCTTTCCTCAGAAAGTGTCTATGACAGGTATGTTAGGCCACTTTAGAAAGTATTGTATCACCTTTCTTCAATAACAATTCAAAAGTAGGCCCATAATAATGAACTATTTCACTTAATTCTAAATGTTAACATCAACAATTAGAAGCCCTTAGCAAAGCACTGTGATTTATCTGGGAGGGGGATTTCATTTCTTTCTTCCTAGATTCCATCCCCATTTTGTTAATTTTGAGAGGTTACTAAAATTGCTATTTAGCCTTTAGGTCATTCCCTTCGTTTTTAGCAAATGCCTTTGAAAGGGGGAAATGTTTATGAGTGTTTATCTTCCTGAATCTTTACTACCTTTTTAGGTTCTGACTGGTATTTTTTCATTATCTTATTGGTTTTTCTGCTGATTTCAAAATATTCTGAACTGCTTTTATAATTATTTCCTGATAGTCTCATTTGTTGTAAATTTATCATTATTTTCAATACTAAAGTAGGTTCACATTAGTGAGCCTCCACTATATTTATATTTCCTAAAAATACAAAACATATTCATTAAAATAAGCAACGTTTAGCTATCCCTCCACTCTTTTTTAGTGTTACACAAATAAAAGAGAAACTTAGTGAATAAGGAGGAAATAATTAGGTCTCTATTTCTAGGAATGCATTACACAGAAATCCATTCATTGTGAAAACCCTATTTGTTTCCTCTCCGAAAAATCTCTCTTAGAACTACCAATTTTTGCTCTAGCCTATCCTCAAAACTACGAAGAAATACCTAGAATTTTTTGTAGCTGACTAAAGAAAATTCTGATTATGTCCTTTTATTTTTTTAAGAACAATTCCAGCTACTCTTAGCTAGCAAAGGATTAGAGCACAATGAATGATCTTTGCTCCCGTCTTAAGAAGCTCTTCATCTCCTAGTTTCAAGCTGGTCACATTTCCTGTTTATTCCCTCAGGCTAGTTTTGGCACATTACTTGTTTTTTTTAAGACAAAGAAATCAGAAGGTGGCAATGCTTTGCTCTAGGTAGTATAGTGTTTTGTATTAAATAAGGTGAAGAGTAAACAAAGCTGGAGTGAGCAAAGTTTAATCCAATAATTAGAACAAGTTGAAGAAGCTTTACCTTTCCGTTCCAGTTTGAGAAGCGACTCAAACTTCTTCATGATTAGTATAATGGATATCCCTTGAGGCCATCACGGATTTCTAAACTATGCAAGTCTTTTATCTTCTCTCTGTCTCTCTGTCTCTCTGTCTCTGTCTCTCTCTGTCTCTCTCTCTCTCTGTCTCTCTCTCTCTCTCTCTCTCTCTCTCTCTCTCTGTCTCTCTGTCTCTCTGTCTCTCTGTCTCTCTCTCTCTCTCTCTCTCTCTCTCTCTCTCTCTCTCTCTCATTACTTGAAGAAAACAGAGGTGCATTTCATATGGCTTATGAAGATACTTCAAAGGAGTTTGTTTAGACTCCAAGAATGTGGAGTTTTGGTTTCATAGCCCTCCTGGGTTCTAGTTATGAGTTATGAGCCACAGAAAGCACACATTGTTTGTAGGCATTCTTTAAGTAAGCATCACAAACAATAAAATCTTCCTTTGCTGCTTTATGCAACTGGGCACAGGGCAATCTTTTTCATTTGTATAGGTGATTAGATGCCATTCATTTAAATTGGTTAATTCAACTTGAAGGTAAAAATATTCTTTATTGCACCATCTTTTCCAGATTTCTGTTGTTGGATTCTTTTGTAATTAAAATAAAAAAATTATTTGAAGTTTCATTCTTAATGATCTCTGGTTTTGTTTTATGTTTGGTTTCCTTTTCTTTTCCTTCCTCCCTCTGCTGTTTAAAATTAAGTGTATTTAAATGCAAAGAATGCACTGTTTATTCAGCCAAATGGTATCTTTATGTGGAAAAGGAAAGAAATCCACTCTGGTTTCATTGCTACTCTACTGTGTCTCAGCTTAATCATTCAGTGGTTTGTTTTTTCTTTTATGTGTGTTTTGCTTCCAGCTGTGCTGCACATAGTAAACTGCTCTGTGGTGAGACTCTTCAGTAAACTCTCCTACTTAGAAGTTCACTGAGCAAACAATTGTTCAGCACCTTCCAACCTTAATAATATTACAATGATTTCTTAAAAGAAGTTGAGCAACTGATTTTCTATTTCATAAATTTGTCTGTGGGAGCTTTGTTAGGAGAGAAAATAAAATGATGCATAGAAAATATTTCCTTTGATTATATTACCTGAATGGTGATGTTTTTATTTCAAGGCAAAACCTGCAGGTTGAAACTTTTATAATTCACAGTCACTCTGTGTCTCTTTTTAGTCTGTATTCTCTTACAGATGTACTGTAGAGAAGAAAGAGGATTCTAATTTATTATTATTATTATTTTATAACTAGTAAGTATTCTTTTTTTTATTTTTCAGGGGAAAGCGTGAGCACAGTCCCCCACTACCACAAATTATGCAGTCGAGTTTCCCACATTTGGGTAAATCTCAGGGGTCAGCACATCCGGAGTGCAATGGATAAGCCTTCGTGATTATGGTATCTCCCCTGCCAGGTAAGTATTATAACTAGTAACTCTTCTTAATTACCCAGGAAAACTTTGAAGATTGGACAGGAAGAAATACAAATTCAATCTAATGGTCTATTCTATTGTATTTCTTTTATCACTTTTAAAAAAATTTAATCACTGTATTTACAAAAATGTTCAAACTGGATTTTCAGTCTTAGAATGTACACCACCCTTCACCAGTGTGATCTTCCCACCACCAATGTCATTCCATTTCCCTCCCCCACTCTAAAGCCCTGCCTGTCTCTCAGACATTCTGCCTCTCTCCCTCTCATTGTCATGTTATTTGTCATTGTGGTTAGTGCTCTAGCTGTTCTCACCTCTTTGTGTCAAGCTTCATGTCATAAGCTGGTCCTCCTGACCTTCAGCTTTACTGTCTCTGAATATTATTGCTGTACTGTCTTTTATTTTTCTTATATCCTACAGATAAGTGAGACCATTCTATGTCTATCCATCTTCTGGCTCATTTTACTCAGCATAATAGTTTTCATGATCATCCATATACAGGCAAATTTTATGATTTCATTTTTTCCTAATAGCTGTATAGTATTCCATTGTATAACTGTACAACAGTTTCTTTAGAAATCCATCTGGGTTGTTTTCAGATTCTGGCTATTGTAAATAGTGCTATAATAAACATGGGGTGCAGAGGACATTTTTGTATTGTGTTTTTGTGTTCCTAGGGTTTATCTCTAGAAATGGTATATCTGGGTCATATGAAAGCTCAATTTTCAGCTATGAAACTTGTTTGCCAGAAAGGTTGGACTAAATGGCATTCCCACCAGCAGTGAATGAGAGTTCCTTTCTCCCCGCATTCCTGCCAGCACTGGGTGGTGTTGTACTTTGTGATGTGTGCCAGACTCTGGCGTGAGATGACACCTCATTGTTTTGATTTGCATTTCCCTGATAATTAGTGTTGTGGAGCATTTATTTTTTGAGGAAATCTCTCTTCATTTCTTCTTCCTATTTTTTGATGAGGTTGATGTTTTGTTCTTGTTAAGTTCTGTTTGTATGTTCTTGACTATTAGCTCCTTATCAGATGGGTGGCCTTTGTATCCAAGTCACTATTTCCTTTGAGGTGTAGATACTTTCCAATTTAATGTAATCCCATTTGTTAATCTCTACTTTCACTTGTTTGGATATTGGTGTTTCCTCCTTGAAGAAGCCTTTAGTTTCAATGTCATAGAGTGTTTTGTCTATTGTTTTTCTATCTACCTTAGAGTTTCAAGTATGATACCAAGGTCTTTAATCTGTTTTGATTTGACCTTTGGGCATAGTGTGAGATAGAGGTTTGAGTTATTTTTTTTTTTTTGCATATAGTTGACAAGTTATCCCAACATCATTTGCTGAAAAGGCTTTCCTTTCTCCATTTTGTGTTTTGTGATTGAGACCAATGTGAATTACAAGTTTTTCACAGTTGTCTTTAAGGTACATAGTGACAGTAAATTAGGGGCATCTCACAAGCAGTGTTGACTTCCCTCCGCTGTAGTTCCCAGCATGCATTCATAACTCCATCCTTAGCCCCCTGGACTGCTAGTGTAACAGGTTTCTTTTGTGTATAGTTTGTTGTAGTTTGGTTCTCTTGATTCTATTGTCGTTGACTTTGGTTTGAAAATTTAGGTTTTACTGTAACTGCCTCTGCTCCTGCCCTTTACTGGGAGAGAATTCCGGCCAGCAGCTTTCTCTCAACCGGGACAGAAGGCAGAAAGCAGCTACAAATAATTCGCGAGTGTTAAGCTCTTTTGCGAACACCTAAAAAATTAAGCTGCAGAAGTTAGTAAATGCTCAAGGTGCGTTCCAGTCAAGAGGTTTTAATGAGGGAGAGCAGGGTTTATATGCCCTGCTCCTGTGGGAGGGGTAGTAACATAGGATTGAAATACAAACCAATCAGATTTGTACAAGTACAACAATTTTAACCAATGGGAGCATAAACACATTTTGATGGCGGGAAGGATAAAGAGGAACCTGGCAGGATGGGGGGAGGGGAAGCAAATCCTTAAACAAATAGCTAATTGATATTTACGCAAATACAATTTTTGTTTAGCCTATTTTCCATTTAAATCTTTCTTCTGTGCAAGCAATAAGGATCATAATTTAAACTTTACAAAAACCTATCTATAATTACGTTTTTGAGAGCAGTTACAAAAACAGGTTCCATGGAAAGGTTAAGGAATCTGGTTAAGCCAGATTCTGTGTGCCGGGCTAAATTTATTTGCAGAGTTTCTTTTTGGCTCGGGGCTAAGCAAACTTATGGCTTGAATCAGGCGATGGAAAATTCATTCAGAGTTCCTTTGATATGTGGGATGCTCCGTCTCCCACATTTTACCATTTTTTATTTTCACTCAATGCTCCTGAGAACACTTGGCCCCTGGGTCCCATCCACTTTTTCCCCCCTCTGTTTGTAAGAAAACATAGAAATATGAGGTAGAACAAGATGATGCATGTTCTATGGTTCTGTAAAAGAAAATTAATTTATATTATAAAATTACAAATTTATATAATTATAAATAAAATTAAATGAAGAATCTACAACAAGCTGTAAAGTGGAAACCAGTTACACTAGTATTCTGGGGGTGGTAAAGGAGGGAGATATAGGAGACATGCAGGGAACAGGAGTGGAGGGAGGACAACATTGGTAGTGGGAATGCCCTTTATTCACTGTCACTATGTACCGTAAATAATTCTGTGTAATGCACTTCAGTCACAATAAAAATTTAAAAAAAATGAAGAAAAAGAAAATAAAACAAAATTAAATTAAATAAATTTTAAAATGGGGTGGCAGATGTGCTTTTTTTTTCATAGGTGCAGTAAACATTGGAAAAATTAGAAAGAAAATTCCTTTGACCTAAAAGATACAGGGTGTCTCTACCCTTGAAGCATACTGACATGAGATTGACTACAGGCTCTGGACATATTAGTTATCAAATGCCAAGGTCTGTCTTTATGGTGCCAAGAAAAGTTCTGCTCAGTCAAGGTTGTCAAAGTTAGTCCTCTATAATTAGAGATCTCAGTTTTTGCATAGGCCTATATTGCTATGAGTTTCCCCCTAATTACTGCTTTTGCTGTGTCCCATAGATTTTGACAATTTGTCTCTTCATTATTGTTTGTCTTAAGGAATCTTTTTATTTGTTCCTTAAGTTCCTCTTTGATCCAGCTGTTGTTGAGCAGCATGTTTTTTAATCGCAAGGTGTTGGATTTTCCCCACAGCTTCTTTTTACAGTCAATCTTGATCTCTATTGCATAGTGATCTGATAGGATACTTCTAATAATCTTTATATTTGTGACTTTATGAAAGTTAGATTTATATCTTAAGGAATGGCTATTCTAGAGAAGGTTCCATGTACACTTGAGAAGAATGTGTATTCTGCTTTCTTGGGGGTGGAGGGCCCTATATAAGTGTATTAGCCCTAGTTCTTCTAATTTCTCATTTAGGGCTCTTATTTCTTTGCTAGTTTTCTGTCTGGTGGATCTGTCCAGTGGTGATAGTGGAGTATTGAAATTTTCTACTATCTCCTACTAATCTCATACTATCACATTACCTTCCATATATTTCTCTAGGTTTGTGAGCAAATGCCTTACATATTCTGCTGGCTCTGCATTTGGTGCATAAATATTGACCAGAGGAAGTACTTCATCATCTAGCATTCCCCTAATCCAGTGGTCAGCAAGCCGTGGCTTGTGAGCCACATTCGGCTCTTTATACATTTTACTGCTGCTCTTTTGTGTGCCAGGCGGCTGCTCCAGGTGTCAGGACTCTGCTTCTAGCCTCTGTCAGTGCACACCCTGTGTGGCTCTCAAAATAAATTTCAATCATGGTTTTGGCGAGATTTGTCTCAGTTGAAAAAAAAAGGTTACCCACCACTGCCCTAATCAGTAAGTAGTGACCCCTTTTGTCTCTGATCACTTTCTTGAGGTTGAATGCAATTTGGTCTGTTATAAGAATGGCTGTCCCAGCTTTATTTTGGTTTGCATTGGCTTGAATAATTGATTTCCATCCTTTTATTCTGAGTCTGTATCTATCTTGTACTTGTAGGTGTGTTTCTTGCAGGCAGCAGAAATTCGGTTTTAGTTTTTTGATCCAAGTCTCTACTATATATCTTTTAATGGAGAGTTTAGTCCATCGACATTTAAGGAGATTATTGCTAGGGAGGGCTGTTGTGCAGTTGTGTTGTGTAGTGTGGTTGTTGTTACAATGGGGGATTTGGACTGTGTAATTCATCTCTGAGTATATCATATAGAATCAGTTTTGTTTGTGCAAATAATGCAAGTTCTTTTTTGTCTGAGAATGCTTTAAGTCCTCCCTCCCATATAGAATGAGAGTTTTGCTGGGTATTGGACTTTAGATTAGAAGTTTCTTTCATTCTTCTTGCTTGTGTTATTTCAAATGAGAGATCTGGTTTGATTCTTATGTTCCTTCCTTTGTACTTGAAGTTTTTTTTCTCCTTTATTGCTTTAAGGAGTACATCCTCCTTTTTTTTTTTTTTTTTGCCATGATTACTATATATCTTGGTGTTGGTTTATTTGGGTATATTTTATTAGAGACTCTTTTCACCTCCTGGATTTGCACGGAAGCCTCTTTCCAGAGGGTGGGAAAGTTTTCTGCTATTATTTCCCTAACCATTTGTCCCCCACTTCCCTATTTCCCCCCCTTCCGGTATTTCTACAATCTGTAGATTATTTCTTTTCTCTTTGTTCATTAAATACCTAACTTTTTCTTCCAGTACTTTACCTTTTATTTCCTTATTGACTTCTTTGTCATTTTTGGTTTGTAGTTTTTCTTCAAGTTCTTGTATGTGATTCTCCAACTGTGTAATTTTGCTACTATGGCTTGCTAAGACATTTTTTTATTTCCTTTAATTCCATTTGTATGGATTCTCTCATATTCTGTAAAAGTTCTTCTTCTTTGAGTTTGTTGACTTGTTCATCTATGGATTTCTTGAACTCGCTGGCTAGTGATGCCATGATTTCTTTTGCCATGGCTTGCAATGTTGCTTTTAGGTCTTCATCTATTGGATCTGTGTGTTTTTGGTGGACTTGGGAACTTGCTAGGATTTTTCTCCTTATCACCAGTTGTTAGTGTCTTCCTTAGTTTGCCCGTATTTCTTTGCATTTATTGGTTTGGGTGGGAGTCACTAAGCTCCACAGGTCGGCCTAGATCAACTACCCCCTCCTCCTACCTGGCAGATGGCATGGTTCCTGTGAATAATTTTTTACTTGTGCGTTAATGGGACATATTTCAGCCTGAATTTATTTTGCAAGACAAACCTTTTTAATTTGATAAAGTTTCACTCATTTTTACTTTTGATTTCTTTGGCATTGGAGTTTAATCATTGAGTTGGGGTTCTGCCTACTTTTTCTTGATATATTTTATGAACTCAAATTAAATTAATTACTCAAGGTATTTAATCAATTTTGAATAAAGTTTTGTGTACTGTGGTATAGAGGTCCAATTTAAGTGTTTTGTTTGTTTTACATATAGTTATCAATTTTTCTCAGCACTAATTTTATTTTGAGGAATAAAGATACTTAAAGCATTCAGATAAATTCTATTCCATTTGTTTGTAAATGTGCTTTTATTCAAGTACCAAATGTTGATAAATTATATAACTCTATAGTATAGTTTACAATTCAAAAATATCTCATTTTTTTCTTTTTGTTTTTGTTAACTGAGGGGATATTACAGTTCTTCATAATTTATTTTTTCTCTCATTAGTTCTGTAAACATTTGTTTGCTCAGATAAATTCAACAAATTTTTTTGTGTTTAGCACTTGTAACCTACTGCTATGCTGCATTGTTTTATTATGTTTAAAATATTTATTTTTGTAGAATATTTGCAAACAGTGATATTTTAATTTTTCTAACTCCAATGTTTATGATTTATGGTCACTGGACCTCCAATACTACTGTTGAATAACAGTGTACATCCTTGCTATTTCCCTGGTTTTAAGCAAAGGCCTTTAGTTCTTTGGTTGTTGAGTTTATTGCTTTGTTGCACATAATCTTTATTATCTTGAGGTAAGTTTCTCTATCCTATTTTGTTGAGAGTTTAAAAATATTACTTTTATCAGTAAGTATTGGATCTTATAAAAACATTACATTTATTTAAACAATCATATGATGTTTTGTTATCTTTTGTTGCTATGGTATATTACCTAAATTGATTTATGCATATAGAACCACCATGGAATAAATTCCATTCAATCATGGTATATGATTCTTTCGCTATATTACTGAATTCATTTTGCTCAGATTTTAAAGATACAAGTCCACCAAAATTATTAAACTATAATTTTTTTCATCCCTTATTTCGGAGTAATACTCCTCCTTAGAGAGGATTTCTGTTTCTTTAATATTTTAAAAGGTAGATTGTATTTTCAGTGAGGTTTTAGGCTTACATGAAAACTCTATAAAAAGACAGAGATTCTGTGTATTAGCCTCTGGCTTCACACTTGAATAGACTTCAATGTTATGAGGATCTCTCACTAAAGTGTCTATTTTCTTACAACTGATGAACCTATATTTATATAGCACTATCATTCAGTAACTGCTGCTTGTTTGCAGTAGGTTCACTTTAAAGTTTGAACAATGTGTAACATGATTCTATTGTCATAGTGTCACAGAGAGTTTCACTGGCATAAAAAATGATCTCTGCTTTACTTTTGAGCCTTATATTCTCCCTAATCTCTGCCAGCCTATTTTTTCTTTTCATAGTTTTACCTTTTTCAGAATATTACATAGTTGAAAGCATATACTTTTTCATGTAGTTTTTTTAGTTTTTAAGATTTCCTTTTATCTTTTTCAAACTTTATTATTCATAATTTTAGTTTTGAATTATATTTAAATGTCTGGATATACCATATTATCCTTTAAGCAAGTAGATAGAAGACTTCTCTAAGATCTAAGTAGTTGTATTTGTTTGTGGGCTGTGTTTAGGGCTTTCTTTGGCTCTACTTTGGAGTCTCACCCCCTGGCAGTACTCCAGGGAACATACGTGATGCCAAGGATCAAATCTAGCTTACCACACTGCAAGGCAAATACCCTTTCCAGTGCACTATCTCTCTGACTCTAATTCCGAGTTTTATCATTTTAATTTTACATTTAATTTTAGTCTCCATTGAATTTTGAGTTAATTTTTGTGAACAATATGAGGGCTATATTTCTGTGATTTTTGCAAATGGGTGTTGAAATGCTCCAACATAGTATATTGGAAAGAACATCATTTCTCCTCTGCATTGACTTTGCTACATTGTCACTGATCAGTTGATTACTTGGAAATGAGTATATTGTTGAGTTGTCTATCTGTTTCATCTATCTGTTTGCCAGTTCTTTTGACAATTGTCTTGATTACCAGAGTTTTATAGTATGCTTGACATTGTTGGTTTTCCAAAAATTTTTCCAAATTTTTTTTTCTTTTCAACATTATAGTGGTGCTTTTCTCCTATAAACCTTGGAGTCAATTGCATTGAAAACAATAAATATACACTCATATTTATCTATCCCAACTAAGACTCAAGAATATATCAATATATTTACTTCTTTGATATCAGAGTTTTATAGTTTTCTTACCTGTAAAACTATTTAATACAGTATTTATTAAAATTTTCTAATTTTCCCCAAAAAAGTCTTTAATAGTTTTGAGGGTTTTTTTTTAGACCCAGAGCCTAACCAGTGATTCACACATTTCCTTTTAGCCATTGCTATTATATGTAACATTTAATCTTACAGCATAAAGAGGGTCATCTTGCTTTGTTTTGGATATGTCTGATCAATCTGCTAGTACCATGGCTTTTTGTTTTTTTGCTTGTTTTAAATCATACCCTGCAGTACTTGAGGCAAAGGGCCACTCCTAGTGGTTGCATGGGCATGGTGTGAATCAAGCATAATCAAATAGAGGATGGAACACAGTGGGTAGGGCATTTGCTTTGTAAATGCCCAAGTTCAATTCTTGGCATCCATATGGTTCCACGAGTCCAGGTGAAACCCCTTGGCAAAATTATAGACTTTATGATTTACTATATACTAGTGACTCTTAGTTTATCTGTATTAACCATCACATGTAGTCAGTTTATTTGCATTTAAATGGACTTTCTCAGATTTTAGTGTTTTTCTGAGGAATGTGGATAAAAACCAAATGTGGTCTTTTATTGTTAGGTAAAAAGAAAGGGAAACATTTATTTGTCCTAAAAAATGTCCAGCATAAACAGTTTATTGGATTTTAGGTATTTAGAAAAAGGTTTTGAGTTAAATTTTGTTGTATTTCTCAGTCATTTTATATTTTAATTTGCATGTATTAATTAGATTGAATGCATTCCTTATACTTATGAAATAGACAATAAAAATGTCCATAATTTATTTGAATAGTAAGTAGGCCACAAGTAGGTTGTTTGCCTTGCACATGGCCAACATAAGTTCCATCCCCTACATTTTATATAATTCCCACAGCCTACCAGGAGTAACCACTTAGCACTGCTACATGTGGCTCAAAAACCAAAAGCAAAACCAAAAAAACTAAGATTGAGAAGGCTTATTCAGCTACTTAATTTATGACTTGGGGCAAGATTCCTAATCTGCTCAAGAGCATAACTAGTATAATTATAAGTGCCACATAATATTATTGTGAGGATGAAATTGATAATGATTAAAAGTAAATAGTTCATGAGGTGATAAGCCATAAACATAATTACTCAACAAATATTAACTATTTTCCCATGTATCTGCATGGAAATTAATTTGCTTCACTCTCAACTTGCTAATTTTGTGGTAATATTCATGTTTTCAACAACTTGAATTTATTTGAAATAAAGATATTATACTTCTTCTGACATATTTGTGTTATTTCCAAATTTGTAAAATGCCTACTGTCTTAAAAATATGAGTAAGAGCTATGACTTTGAACAGTATTAAGACTGGAGACCTCAAAAAATTTTTAGTGCTTCTAAAAGAGATTCTCAGGTTCTAAAAATGTCTCCTGGCCTTTTCACCATGTGAAGACACAGCAAGATAACACCAACATACCAATATCTATCTTCTATCTTTCTTTTCTATTTTTTCTTTTTTTTTCTGTTTTTGTTTTTGTTTTTGTTTTTCCGGCCACAACCAGTGGCTCTCAGGAATTATTCCTGGGTCAGCGCTCAGCAATAGCTCCTGGAAGGCTCAGGGAACCATCTAGGATTCTGGGGAATTGAACCCAGGTCTGATCCGGGCGTCAGAATGCAAGGTAAATGCCCTACTGCTGTGCTATTGCTCTGGCCTTTCTTCCTCTCCCTCTGTCTCTGTCTCTGTCCCTCCTCTTTTCTCTCCACTTCCCTCTCTCCTCTCTCCCTTTCTCTTCTCTCCTGTCTCTTCCCTCCTCCTCTCTTGTTCTCTCTCTCTCTTTCTTTTTTTTTTTCTGATACATCTGGTGCTTAGAACTTCCTCTTGATTCTGTTCTCAGAGATTAATCCTGATTGTGCTTGGGGAAGCTTATGTAGTACTTTGGTGATCAAGCTGGGGTCTGCTAGTGTGCAAGCTTAACCTTTGTACTATCTCTCTAACTCTGAAGTACTCACTTTGAATTAGAGAGATCTCACATGCTAGAATCTTGATATTAAAACCCAACCTCCCTAGCTGTGAAAATAAATATTTGTTGTTTTTTAAATTACCAGTATGTGATATTTCATTACTGTAGGCTTAATGAATCAAGATAGGATAAAACAAAAATTTCATATTAATCTTACACTAATTCCCTAGGGCCCATTTAATATATTTATTTATTTATTTTTTGTTTTTGTTTTTTTTTGGGCCACACCCTGTGACGCTCAGGGGTTACTCCTGGCTATGCGCTCAGAAGTTGCTCCTGGCTTCTTGGGGGACCATATGGGACGCCGGGGGATCGAACCGAGGTCCGTCCTAGGCTAGCGCCGGCAAGGCAGGCACCTTACCTCCAGCGCCACCGCCCGGCCCCATTATTTGTTGTTTTGATAGAATTTATGTGGGTGTAAGCATATACACTCAAATTATTTCTATTCCGATGACAAAGCAGTCCTTTCCAATTAGTGGTTACCATTAGAAATAATCTTTTGGCGTACTGCTCCAGTCTTCCAATCTTCTTAGGCTTCTCAATGAATGCCTTACTGAAATGTACTTTCATCTCTAAATGACTCTTTCAGAATCGTTAGAGTACAATTCCATGTTTAACTGAATGATCCATTTGCATTCTGAAATTTATTTTTATTTCATTTTTGGTAAAGTTCTACTTGGATATGTTCTCTTTTAGATTCCAGGTTCATTTTCTACTACAGCATATCCTCAGTCATGCTTTCAAAAAGGATATATATATTATATTTTCATCTAGATTTTACAATTATTATTTGTAAGTAGACACTGATATCTGTTCTGAAGATTTTTTTATTTAAACACCTTGATTACATACATGATTGTGTTTGGGTTTCAGTCATGTAAAGAACACCACCCATCACCAGTGCATCATTCCCATCACCCAAGTCTCCCTCCTCCCCACCTGACCCCCGCCTGTACTCTAAACAGGCTCTCCATTTCCCTCATACATTCTCATTATTAGCATAGTTCAAAATGTAGTTATTTCTCTAACTAAACTCATCACTCTTTGTGGTGAGCTTCCTGAGGTGAGCTGGAACTTCCAGCTCTTTTCTCTTTTGTGTCTGAAAATTATTATTGCAAGAATGTCTTTCATTTTTCTTAAAACCCATAGGTGAGTGAGACCATTCTGTGTTTTTCTCGCTCTCTCTGACTTATTTCACTCAGCATAATAGATTCCATGTACATCCATGTATAGGAAAATTTCATGACTTCATCTCTCCTGACAGCTGCATAATATTCCATTGTGTATATGTACCACAGTTTCTTTAGCCATTTGTCTGTTGAAGGGCATCTTGGTTGTTTCCAGAGTCTTGCTATGGTAAATAGTGGTGCAATGAATATAGGTGTAAGGAAGGGGGTTTTGTATTGTATTTTTGTGTTCCTAGGGTATATTCCTAAGAGTGGTATAGCTGGATAGTATGGGAGCTCGATTTCCAGTTTTTGGAGGAATCTCCATATCACTTTCCATAAAGGTTGAACTAGACGGCATTCCCACCAGCAGTGGATAAGAGTTCCTTTCTCTCCACATCCCCGCCAACACTGTTTATTCTCATTCTTTGTGATGTGTGCCATTCTCTGTGGTGTGAGGTGGTATCTCATCATTGTTTTGATTTGCATCTCCCTGATGATTAGTGATGTGGAGCATTTTTTCATGTGTCTTTTGGCCATTTGTATTTCTTCTTTGTCAAAGTGTCTATTCATTTCTTCTCCCCATTTTTTGATGGGATTAGATGTTTTTTCTTTTTTTTTTTTTTTTTTTTGGTTTTTGGGCCACACCCATTTGACGCTCAGGGGTTACTCCTGGCTATGTGCTCAGAAATCGCCCCTGGCTTGGGGGGACCATATGGGACGCCGGGGGATCGAACCGCGGTCCTTCCTTGGCTAGCGCTTGCAAGGCAGACACCTTACCTCCAGCGCCACCTACCCGGCCCAGATGTTTTTTCTTATAAAGTTCTGTCAGTGCCTTGTATATTTTGGAGATTAGCCCCTTATCTGATGGGTATTGGGTGAATAGTTTCTCCCACTCAGTGGGTGGCTCTTGTATCCTGGGCACTATTTCCTTTGAGGTGCAGAAGCTTCTCAGCTTAATATATTCCCATCTGTTAATCTCTGATTTCACTTGCTTGGAGAGTGCAGTTTCCTCCTTGAAGATGCCTGTAATGTCCTGGAGTGTTTTGCCTATGTGTTGTTCTATATATCTTATGGTTTTGGGTCTGATATCGAGGTCTTTAATCCATTTGGATTTTACCTTGGTACATGATGTTAGCTGGGGGTCTAAGTTCAATTTTTTGCAAGTGGCTATCCAATAGTGCCAACACCACTTGTTGAAGAGGCTTTCCCTGCTCCATTTAGGATTTCCTGCTCCTTTATCAAAAATTAGGTGATTGTATGTCTGGGGAACATTTTCTGAGTATTCAAGCCTATTCCACTGATCTGAAGGCCTGTCCTTATTCCAATACCATGCTGTTTTGATAACTATTGCTTTGTAGTACAGTTTAAAGTTGGGGAAAGTTATTCCTCCCATATTCTTTTTCCCAATGATTGCTTTAGCTATTCGAGGGTGTTTATTGTTCCAAATGAATTTCAAAAGTGCCTGATCCTCTTCTTTGAAGAATGTCATGGGTATCTTTAGAGGGATCGCATTAAATCTGTATAATGCTGTGAGGAGTATTGCCATTTTGATGATGTTAATCCTGCCAATCCATGAGCAGGGTATATGTTTCCATTTCCGTGTATCCTCTCTTATTTCTTGAAGCAGAGTTTTATAGTTTTCTTTGTATAGGTCCTTCACATTTTTTGTCAAGTTGATTCTAAGATATTTGAGTTTGTGTGGCACTATTGTGAATGGGGTTGTTTTCTTAATGTCCATTTCTTCCTGTTCTGAAGATTTGGGGTCTTTTTTACCCTCGTTACTCTTAGCTGTGTGTGTGTTACTCTTAGCTCTGTGTGTGTGTGTGTGTGTATGTGTGTGTTTTGAGGGAGGTATTGTGTGGGTCCATAATTGTAGGTGCTAGAGCTTACTCCTAATTCTTCACGTAGAGACCACTTCTGGTGGTGATTGGGGACCATATGCAGTGCAGCAGACTGAATCCCAGTTAGCAGTATGTAAGGTGAATACCATGTCTGATGTTCTATTGCTCTTGCCTCAGTATTTTATGTACTTTTAAAATTTGGGCTTGAATGTTCTGATTGCACTAATGATGGTAAAGTTTTCCATCTTTACTGCAGTTTTTTTAAAATAACCTATAGTCTATTTTATTCATTTATCTTATTGAAGCAATTGTGATCTACAGAATCCTTTATAGTTGATTTTCAAGTGTACAATGAGTCCTGGCCCTTCCTACCACCAGTGTCAACCTCTCTCCACTAATGTTCCCAGAGCGCATCCTATCCCACCACCCTTTGCCCCTGCCTATCAGTGTAACAGGCCCCTTAGAGTTTAGATTTTAAAGTTTAGGTCCCTTGATTCTATTATTCTTGACTTTGGCTTGGATATTTAGTTCTATCCTTATTTATTTTCCAGCTAATGCATCTGAGAACACTTGGCCCCTGGCTCCCAGCCTTTCTTTATTCCTTTCCTCTTAGTTTTATAGACAAATATGGGAATATATGGTAAAATAAAGTAATCTGTGTCCCAAGGTTCTATAAAAAAGTTAGGATTCCTGATATAAAATATAAGTGATAAAAAATTCAATATAATGTGTGTTTGGGTTGCAGATTTTTTTCATAGGCCTGGTAAAATATGAAAATATGGGAAAAATAGAAAGAAAAAGCCTTTGGTCTAAAAATAGGAAGATCTTATTCATGAAGCATCCTGGCATAATACCAACTACAGGCTCTGGGCATTCTAAGTTCTCTAACCCCAAAGCCTTTCTCTGTGGTCCCAGTATAAGCTCTTCACAATCACAGTGATCACGGTCAGGTTTCTGTAATTAGAGATCTTGGTTTTTGTACAGATGCTGTGTCAAAGTCAGGGTGACATGGAGCTATATTCTTAGCTCCTGCCTTCTTTACATTGGTACCAATACATTTATTTTAAAATATTCAATAAAACATTTTATTTTCTTGAGATAGTTCTGTTCTCCATGCCTTTCCCCCATGTGTTCAATTTAATACTTTGGCCTTCATAAACATCTTAGTAAAGAGAGAAGAAAAAGTTCTCTCATATAATTTAACTTAATAAGCAAATTGCAAGCATCCCTACTTTCTATATAAAATAATTTTCTTTTAGATAAATATTATTTTAGATATATTCTAAATATCTAAATGCCACTGTGGTGGGGGAGGGATCTTTCTCTACCACAGATTTGGTAAACAGAATTCAACGTTAACCTAGCGACTGTCCAGTCTAGACAATTAACAGCTGTTCTCTGGCTCTTTTATTTTCTCCAGATCACCTTAATGGTATTTTATAATACTTCATTGGACATGGGGTGTGAACTACTAGGATCAGTACAGTGGTGTTAGACTGGTCTGTTCTTGAAGGGAGAGCCATCTCCCTTGTTGGTCATAGTATTAGAGATCACATTGGCAAGTGAAGAGAATTAAACCTCCGAGAAATTTTGCAGCTAGTACTTATCCTCCACTCCATATGTGTTCATGATAAGTGGCTTATGTCAACATTTCTTATTTTCTCCATATCTTTTACTCTATCTTTTTGATGTAATTTCTATTAAAACATGAGTTGCTTCATGTTGCTTCCCTCAGTTGCTTCCATTTTTTTATATCCTTCTAATTACAACATACATCCTAACAAAGTAACTTCAAGCTTTCTGGAAAAACCTGCAACTGCATAGAAAGTTGCTTGATTTATTAAAAATGAATGCACTGGTAATCCTGAAACACAGATGTCATATTCTCTTTGTAAATGAGAATACTTTTCTTCTGTTCATATAATTGAATCCTGTTTTTATCTTTCAATTGGCTTGAGTGTAAGAGTAAGGGTATTTATTATACTAGCTAAATAGGGCTATTAAAACAAATTAGCACAGAATTGTTAAAACAATACATTTATTACTGATAGGTTTAGAGCTCTGCAGGAAGACTAAAACCAAGTCACTTACTGAGTTCATTCTTCTGAGGGAAGGAATCCATCTTCACCTTATATCTTCAATTTATCTTTCTTCCTTTGTTTCCATCTATTTTTATAAAGATTGTGTGATTAAAGCCAAACCCAACTAACAAAATTATTTTACTTATTTATTTCTTTAAAGATTCTATTTTTAAATATAGATATATTTCAAGCAATGAACATAAAACTTTGACATGTGAACTTTTGACATGTGAACTTACACAAATCAGCATTTAAGAGGCATTATCTATGGGCTCACCTAATTTCTCAGTTGGTACAATTGGATACATTTGTATCTCCCCCATAATTTACTACACAACTGGTACAGAATTTATTTTGGGGATGTTGGCCACACCCAGTGGTATTCAGGGGTTACTCCTGACTCTGCTTTTAGAAATTGCTCAGGAGACCATATGGGGTGCCAGGGATTCAACCCAGGACCATCCCTGGTTGGCCATGTGCAAGGCAAATGCCCTACCGCTGTGCTATTATTCTGGCCCCCCAGAATTAATTTTCAATATAGCTATTTATTCTGGATCTTATTTTATGGTTTATTTATTTATTTTATTATTGAGATAACATGGTTTATAAAACTATAAACTTTAAACTATAATCTGTGGTTTATAAAGAAACATGAGTTCAAGGACTACAATAATAATAGCACAGTTGGTAGGACATTTATCTTGCATGCAAATGACCCAAGATCTATTGCTGGTATCCCATATTGCTGAGCCCCACCAAGAGTTATCCGTGAGGCCGTAGTAAGTCCTGAAGCACCACTCTGTGTGACCCCCAAACAAAAAACTAAACATGTGGGTTCACGATGGAGTTTTACATCACAAGAAGTTAATAACAGGCACTGAAAATAGTCAGTCAAGAAATTGACTGCTTATTGCATCTATACCAAAATCCTGTAGTAAGAAAATATGTGAGTTGAATAAGAATGTGTAGTTGGGGTCAGATGAATGGAACAGACAATGTCCTACATATTCAGAGACTAAAGAATAGTGGCAAATTAACAGGATATACTTAGTAATGCTTGTGTGAAGACATAAGTAATATTAAGTGGAATAAACCCAGTACAAAGATGTTAAATGAAGTGAAGTTCTAAGAACATGTGGAACAAGGTGCTTTCAGTTTGGGGAGCAGAATGATCTTATAAGGATGAAGTGGTTACACAAAGTAAATTAAATCATAAGAAAATAACATTGTTGGACTCCGGAAAGAATTTAAGGCATAAAGCAGTATTTTAAGTTGCCATCATGGGGGTAGGGAGAAACATAGACTTTAAGAAACAGAGAAAAGGGTACAAGGACTGAGGATAAATCAGACCTTATTGATGTACAAGGACCCTATTGATGAAGCACTTGTTTTTAGGAAGCACTTGTTTTTGACTTTGTGTTGATACCACTCTCTCTGTTTTTTTTTTTTTTTTTTTGGTGGGGGGGAGTGTCACACCCGGCGGCGCTCAGTGGTTACTCCTGGCTCTTCGCTCAGAAAACGCTTCTGCTGGAGCGGTGGCACAAGTGATAAAGCGTTTGCCTTGACGACACTAGCCTAGGACAGATAGTGGTTCAAAAATCCCCTGGAGTCCCATATGAGTCCTCCAGAGCCAGGAGCGATTTCTGAGCCAGGAGTAAACCCTGAGCGTCACCAGGTGTGGCCCAAAAAAATAAATTAAAAATAAAAATCTCCTCTGGCAGGCACTGGGAGGTACCATATGGGATGTCGGGATTCCAACCAACTTCTATCCTGGATCGACTGCGTGCAAGGCAAACGCTGTGCTATTTCTCCAGACCACTACTTCCTCTTTTACTTTATTGTTCATTATCATATTCTCTGGAAATTATAAGTTTTTCAAAGCCAATTGTTTCAAAGTCTAACGTCCTCTAAATTGGTTTGTAGAAGGTAAAGCAAGCGGCCATGCTTTTTTATTCACCGTTTATATTTTAGGGACCCAGAGAAGGAAGCAATTATTATTTATTGAAATATTTGTTCTTCTCTGTGTAAATTATGACCTACTCATCAAGCCTGAGAAAAGGCCCCTGACACAATAGTACACACTTTAATTAAGCAGTAAATAGTTTCCTTTCTCAGGATTTGAAAAAATAAACCATCAAGGAAGAGCCCTATAAAATATTGTGGCTTTTATTTACCTTTCCTTTGCTCACTGCCAGGAAAATAAAATTCCTTTGATTCCAATGAGTGTCTGATGAACTTTTGAAGTTCCCTTTCCACCTTCTCTGAAATCTTTCATCTTTTCACATTGTGAAAGTAGAAAATCTTGTTGTGAAATCAATTAGTTGAATTTAGGTCTAACAGAGGAGTGGCTTTTTTTCCCCCTAGTACTCTTAATGTTGGTGGTAAGTATGAACTTTGCCTATTAAAATACTATTTTACCTTGAAGAAAGGTCCAGAATTTCAATCCAATTTATAACTACAGGCACTTTGGAGCAGCCAACTTTTCTTTTCTCCTTTCCTTACCAAAGCAAGGAAATGATTGTTTAAGAGTCTGACTGTTTAATAGGGAAACAGTTGTCCATAAAGGGTCAGATATGTTGTTCTATTTACAGAGAAAAATGCTATAGCCTAACATTTTTCTAGATGTAGGCTTTTTTTGGTTTTTGGAGGGTCACTCTGAGTGATGCTTAGGGCTTACTGTTGGCATGACTATGGGGACAACACATGGTACTGGGAATAGAACCTGGGGAAATGGCATGTAGGGCATATGGCTTATCTGCTTTATGATCTCCTCTGTCCCTAGTTGTGTTATTTTTTTTATCAAATTAATTATTTTACATGTCTGATTCCATATTATGTGGTTTATATATACATGTTTTCTATTCTAAGCAACATAGTAAGGAATAAAATATGGAATAAATATACATAATATATAAATATATATATACATAAATCTATCATATACCTATTTGTATTTTGCTTTGCTTTGATATGATACTGATAGCTGATACTCTGTGGATACTCCCTAAGTATCTTGAGGCATCATTCACTCTTGGGAGCAATTGAGGTATCTGGTGATACTAGTGATTGGACTCAGGCCTTATTTAGGCAGTTTATGTTCAGTCTTTTAGGTTCAGCCTGAATGAACATAGATGAAGTATTGGCTTGTGGCTTAAATGTAAGCATTCTTTCTTCTTTTTAAAATTATTAAGTTTTTACTTATTTCTTTATCTTCCCTTCCCTTTGTTATTGTTGCAATGATGAGGTCACATACATATTTGGCTGAATTTGTATATATTTGCTTGTGGTTCTTGCCAGAGGGTTGTGTTCCTGGCCAACATTATCTTATAATTTTAGGGCTTGCCAGGTTGAATCAAACTCTTTAGTTGCTGTATTAACAAAGCTCAATTCTATAGTCCCCAGATTTCACACTCTGTTTTGATGCTAGAAATCCCAATGTGCAGGGTTGATTTAAACCCATGTAGTCAGCACAGGGGTCTGAATTTGTGACCTAATATTACAAGGCAGGTTCTTTTGCCACTAAGTCATCCTTCTAGATCTTTCCTAATTTTTGAAATTAACTTTAAGGTTTTATCCATTCTTGAGAATTTTGTGTTCTCTCTAAACCTCCCCATATTTCTCTAAGTAAATTTCTTTAATTAAAACTATTTTGTGGGGCCAAAGAGATAGCATGGACGTAAGGCATTTGCCTTGCATGCAGAATGTCAATGGTTTGAATTCCGGCATCCCATATGGTCCCCTGAACTTGCCAGGAGCGATTTCTGAGCATAGAGTCAGGAGGAACCCTTGAGCACTGCCGGGTGTGACCCCAAAACAAACACAAAAAAAAAAAAACTATTTTGACCCACTAGAAAATAAAAAATAATAGAAAAGTGAAAATCATATTTTAATTTGTTTGTTGGAGGTTGGGCCATGTCCAGTGGTACTCAAGGGCAGATTCTTCTTCTTCTTCTTCTTCTTCTTCTTCTTCTTCTTCTTCTTCTTCTTCTTCTTCTTCTTCTTCTTCTTCTTCTTCTTCTTCTTCTTCTTCTTCTTCTTCTTCTCCTCCTCCTCCTCCTCCTCCTCCTCCTCCTCCTCCTTCTTCTTCTTCTTCTTCTTCTTCTTCTTCTTCTTCTTCTTCTTCTTCTCCTCCTCCTCCTCCTCCTCAACCTTCTCCTCCCCCCTCTCCTCCTCCTCCTCCTCTTCTTCTCCTCCTCCTTCTCCTTCTCCTCCTCCTCTTTTTCTTCCTCTCCTTCTCCTCCTCCTCCTTCTCTTTTCCTCTCCTTCTCCTTCTCCTCCTCCTCCTCCTCCTCCTCCTTCTCCTCCTCCTCCTTCTCCTCCTCCTCCTTCTCCTCCTCCTCCTTCTCCTCCTCCTCCTCCTCCTTCTCCTTCTTCTTCTTCTTCTTCTTCTTCTTCTTCTTCTTCTTCTGCTTCTGCTTCTTCTCCTCCTCCTTCTCTTCCTCCTCCTTCTCTTCTTCTTCCTCTCCTTCTCCTCCTCCTTTTCCTCCTCCTCCTTCTTTCCTCCTCCTTCTCCCCCTCTCCTCCTCCTCCTTCCTCTCCTTCTCCTCCTCCTCCTCCTCCTTCCTCTCCTTCTCCTCCTCCTTCTCCTTCTACTCCTTCTCCTTCTCCTCCTCCTCTTTTTCTTCTTCATCTTCTGCTCCTTCTTCCTCTCCTTCTCCTTCTTCTCCTTCTCTTCTTCTTCCTCTCCTTCTCCTCCTCCTTTTCCTCCTCCTCCTTCTTTTCTTCTTCTTCTCCTCCTCCTCCTCTTCCTCCTCCTTCTCTTTCTTCTCCTCCCCTTTCCTCCTCTTCTTCTTCTCCTCCTCCTTCTTCTTCCTCTCCTCCTCCTCCTCCTCCTTTTCCTCCTCCTCTTTTTCATCTTCTCCTCCTTCCTCTCCTCCTCCTTCTTCTCCTCCTCCTTCTCCTTCTCCTCCTCCTCCCTCTCCTCCTCTTCTTTTTCTTCTTCTACTTCTTCCTCTACTACTACTTCTTCTTCTACTTCTTTTTAAATATGGAACACTTCACAAATTTGCATGTCACACTTGCGCAGGGGACATGCTAATATTCTCTTTATTGTTCCAATTTTAATATATGTGCTTCCGAAGCGAGCACTCAAGGGCTACTTCTCACTCAGCAATGACTCTTGTCAGTGTTTAGGGCCCCATATGTGGTATCATGATTTCCAAGTGGTATCAGTGAGATTCAAGAAAAGTGCTTTAAGCCCTTCTCTATCACTCTGATCCTGAAAATCGAAGTTTAAACACGCATAGTGTTCAGGAAGAGGATGAAGTATTGGATATGTTGAGCGTTTACTATTTTACAGATCTGTTTAGAAAACAGTCAACAGAATTCCATTTTAAAGTAGCATCATTAAAGACTATCTGGGTACAAAACCTGGCATGTAGAAGACAGCAGGTATTATTTATCTTCTGAATTTAGAATAGGTCATCTGTTCAGATGTCATAGATCTTTACTCTAATGATTTCTAATTGCCATTTGAATGAGAAGTTCAAGCTCTCTGAAAGATACAAAGTAGGTATCCTTCATGTTTGATGATTTCATGGTAGGTAGGAACTTAAATATTTTTTGAAATTGTTAGGATGGTTTTTACTTCATGTTCTTACAGCATACCTACTTTTTCAAATTATAATTTTACAAGTATATTTTATTCACTAATGTTCATCATAGAGAGGAATAATAAAATACACATTCACAAAATAAAAATAAAACTATCTCAGAGGAGTTTTGAGAAACTTCTCAAATAAAATATTAAATCAAGTATTAGTGTTAACTAATACTTTGAAGTCGGATCAGGATAAAAATTTTAATTATATGTAGTTATATAGAAAATTTAGTGTAATTAAGTAAAGAAAGATAATAACATTAGAAAAAAAGATGTCCAGTAGATTCTGGACTTTAGATGTGGCAAATAGTTGGATCAAGCTTATCTGTAAAGGGTGTATCTATTTCTGTTATCAGCCTTCATAATTCCCTTCAAAAAATTAACCTTGAAATTAGGTTACCAGAAACCTGAGGTATAATAAAAGCTCAGCTAACCTTTTATTAATTTGTTACATTTAATGCCATAAATATTTTAGAAATTTATTCAGGAAAGTCACAAGAGCAACAATAGCTGCAAAGGAAAAGTAATAAATAGTGTTAACATGAAACTATGGGAGGGAAAAAGATCTGTCTGAATTCTAGTTGCCATATATTACCTTTGGATGTTTTCTGTTCTTTTTTTTTTTTTTTTTTTGCTTTTTGGGCCACACCCTGTGACGCTCAGGGGTTACTCCTGGCTATGTGCTCAGAAATCACTCCTGACTTGGGGGACCATATGGGACTCTGAGGATCCAACCAAGGTCCGTCCTGGATGGGCCATGTGCAAAGCAAATTCCCTACCACTGTGCTATTGCTCTGGCCCTGTTTCCTGCTTTTTAACACAAGTTTTTATTTGAAAGGAAAAGGGAATTATGGTTCATACACTGGGCTGGAAGGGATGGAGTAAATATAGTTACTGAGAAATCCCTACATTGAAATCCCTCTCTAGACAAAGATGATAAAACTTAATTTTTTTTTGTTGTTTGTTTTTGCAGGGAGCACACTTGGTGTGCTAAGAGCTATCTCCTGGGTCTGTGCTCAGGGATCATTTCTGATGGGCACAGGGCATCATATAAGGCTGCAAGAATTGAATTCAGTACAGCCCCATGCAAACCAATCACTCTACCTGCTGTATTATCTCTTTGGCTCCAAGACTTTCAATTACTTTAAGTATGCTCAAAGACTGAACAGAAACTATGTCTCAAGGAAGGTATGAAAATAGCAACTCACCACAAAAACATCAATAAAAATGTCCAAAAGCTTTAGAAGTATTGGTTAAAATCTGAATCTTAAAATTATAAAAATCGGGGCCAGGGAGATAGCACAGCGACAGGGCATTTGCTTTTTACACAGGATGGACCTTGGTTGGATCTCTGGCATCCCTTATGATCCCCTGAGTCAAGAGTGACTTCTGAGCATAGAGCCAGGAGTAACCCCTGAGTGCTGCTGGATGTGACCCCCCCCAAATTATAAAAATTGGTTTCAAAAATTCTATAGATGCCAACATCAGAATAGGATAAATAGAAAAAATAAGCATTGAGGGGCCGGGATGATAGCACAGTGGTAGGGCATTTGCCTTGCAATCAGCCATCGACCTTGGTTCGATATCCAGATCCCATATGGTCCTCTAAGCCAGGAGCGATTTCTGAGAGCATAGCCAGGAGTAACCCTTGAGTGTCACAGGGTGTGGCTCCAAACAAACCAATAAGCTGTGCCAACTAATGACAAGCAAACACAATAAGGTTTATATAGTGTATCTATAAAACAGAACAGTGAATACTACAAAAAGCATGAAACATACTATAAAAAAGAATAAAACATGTTTTATATTGCAAATAAATGTTTAAGTGAAAGAAATTAGAAAAATCTCATGTATTATAGTATTTCATTTATTCATATCTTCAAATTGTATAAGTCAGAGTATCAAAGCATTTTTTTAGGGATGGAGTGAGGGAGAAATTAGTTGTGACTCTTAATAGAAATGGAGTCTTGTGATAATATTGCTTTTATTTTTTCTTTTTAAATGTTCACCTAGTCAACATTTTACATGATTGTTTACAATGGATTTTCAGGCATAATTTTTCCATCACTACTCCCCAGTCCTGTTTCCATTCCTATCCTTGATTCCCTGCCCTAATGCCATCCCCTGCTCCCCACCCCCATTCCTTGACTTTAGGATTTTAAGTTCATGGTTGTTTGGGTTCCTTGCTTGCAGTATTGTTGGATCAAATGGTTTAGATACATAGATTATTTACCTCCACACCATAGAGAGGTCAAGACCTCTGACCCTTGTTCCTATGATACTTACAGACTTCCTCTCTTATGTCCTTCTTCCATTTCTCTCCTTCCTTGGCATTTTTTCTTCTGTAACATAGAGCCAGTGTTTTTCTGACCATTTTTACCTATCATTCCCTAGATATATTACTCTATGTATCACCTATTTGTAAGAATTTTCTGTGTTTGGTCTTCAGACTTAACTTAATAAAGATCCTCTAGTTCCATCCCTGTTGCTGTAAATTTTATCATTTCTTGTGCCTGAGTAGCAGTCTTTGGATATGTATTACACAACTATGTGATCCACTCTTGAGTTTCGGACATGTGGGTTGCTTTCATAATTTGCCTATTGAACTAAGTGCTGAACGGTCTGCATATTATCTTTTAGTATAGAAATTTATGCGTTTCATAGATTGTTACCAAGCTATTGGATTGCCATATTATTTGATAGCTTTACTCTCTATTCATCTTTTTGGGGACATTTCTTTTTTTTCTTTCTCTTTCTTCTCTCTGATTTCTTTCTCTCTTCTTTCTTTCTCTCTCTTTCTCTTTCTTTTATTTCTCTATGATTTCTTTCTTTTTCTTTTTCTTTTTCCTTCTTTCTTTATCTTTCTTTCCTTTCTTCTTTCTTTCCTGCTTTCTTTGATTTTTGTAAATTCATGTAAGTTAGATAGATTGAATATCTTAAATTTTGATCTATCCTGGAAAAGTTCCATAAGACCTAGTGAACCTATATATCGTTCATATCTTTTATTTGAGAATGAAAGACCCTATATAAGTCCATTTGTATCAGCTCCTCTAGTTTTCATTTAGGTTTCTTGTATTTATATTCATATTCTTTCAAATGGATCTACCCTGTTGTGAGAGCAGTATGCTGAAGTCTCCCACAATAATTTTGTTTACGTTCATGGATATCTCTAGGTTTGTGAGCAAACTTCTGATTCAGTTTATTTGGACAGAATACATTTTTTTATCAAAAAATTTTATCAAAAATATTTTTTTATTTATTTTTTTATTCCAACCTTTTTTTTCCATTGACTTATATAAGTAAGTCTATGAGTCTGTGTCTATCATGTAATTTTATATGTGTTTTCTATAGGTAGAAAATGTATGGATTTTTGACATCTCTCTGGACTGTCTGTCTTCTGTACAGCATCTGCGGGCCTGATTTCCTGTGTGTGTGGCTTCATCTGCACACGATAGCCATCCCTGGAGGTGAGTTTCTCTGCCCAGAAAAGGAGGAGCTGGTTGAACTCTGACAGAACGTTGAAGCCTGGCACATCTCTCTGGACTAGACTGAAGCCTGGCACATCTTTCTGGACTGTCTGTCTTCTGCACGGCATCTGCAGGCCTGATTTGCTGTGAGTGTGTGTGGCTTCATCTGCGCATGGCTAGCCTTCCCTGTGGGCGAGTTTCTCCACCCAGAAAGGGAGGAGCTGGCTGAACTCTGATGCAACGCTGAAGCCTGGCACATCTCTTTGGACTGTCTGTCTTCTGTGCGGCATCTGCGGGCCTGATTTCCTGTGTGTGTGGCTTCATCTGCAGATGCCTAGCCTTCCCTGGCGGTGAGTTTTTTCCACCCAGAAAGGGAGGAGCCAAAGGAGCGTGGCTGCTTAGCGAAGCGGAGCAGCCATGCACATCATTTAGCCAATGAATACAACCACAACACGTAGAAAAAGCCACAATACAACTGTGACAATGGGAAAACAATGCAGGCCAGCGCCAGACATAGAGAATGAAGACAGCAACTCAGATGAACAAAATATGGCCAACCAACTAGTCAGTCTCTCAGATAAGGAGTTTAGAGTCGAAATATGGAAGATGTTCAAAGAACTCAAAGAAAGTATAGAAGAGAACACTAATAAGAATCAAGAGAATATGAAAATAGAAATGAGAAAACTCCAAACTAAAATTTCAGGTCAAATAACAGGTCTGAAAAACTCAGTAGATGAATTGAAGAAAAACATGGATGAGCTTTCCCGTGGGTTAACAGAAGCTGAGGATAGAATTAGTACACTGGAAGATGAGATGAATAACAGCTTCATACAGCAGAAAAGATTGGAAAAAAGCTTTAGAGCAAATGATCAAACAATGGAAAAATTACTCAAAGAATGGGAACAGATGAAAATAGAAGTCTATGATAAGCTCAACAGAAATGACTTAAGAATCATTGGAGTCCCAGAGACCCAGGAAGAAAATCCCCAGGAAGAATCAACAGTCAAGAACATCATTAAAGAGAAACTACCAGAGCTAAAGAACACATGTGATCAAATCCAGCATGCCCAAAGAGTACCAACTAAATGAGACCCCAAAAAAACCACCCAAGACACATCCTAGTTACAATGACAAATCCCACAGATAGAGAGAGAATTCTGAAAGCAGCAAGATCAAAAAGAGAAATTACATTCAAGGGAACATTCTTGAGACTTATTGCAGACCTGTCACCAGAAACATTCAAGGCCAGAAAGCAGTGGTGGGACATAGTGACAAAACTCAATGAAGTAAATGACTCACCTAGAATGCTGCACCCAGCAAAATTCACTTTCAGGTTTGAAGGAAGAATACATGGCTTCACAGACAAACAACAGCTCAGAAACTTTTATCCACTGCTGGTGGAAATGCCGTCTAGTCCAACCTCTATGGAAAGCGATATGGAGATTCGTCCAAAATCTGGAAATTGAGCTCCCATTCGACACAGCTATTCCTCTCCTAGGGATATACCCTAAGAACACAAGAACACAATACAAAAACCCCTTCCTCACACCTACATTTATTGCAGCACTATTCACAATAGCCAGGCTCTGGAAAAAACCAAGATGCCCTTCAACAAACGAATGGCTAAAGAAACTGTGGTACATATACATAATAGAATATTATGCAGCTGTCAGGACAGATGAAGTCATGAAATTTTCCTATACATGGATGTACATGGAATTTATCATGCTGAGTGAAGTAAGTCAGAGGGAGTGAGAGAGACACAGAATAGTCTCACTCATCTATGGGTTTTAAGAAAAATAAAAGTCATTTTTGCAATAATCCTCAGAGACAATGAGAGGAGGGCTGAAACTTCCAGCTTACTTCATGAAGCTCACCACAGAGTGGTGAGTACAGTTATAGAAATAACTACACAGAGAACTACCTGGAAAGCCTGTCTAGAGTACAGGTGGGGGTGGGGTAGGATGGAGGGAGATTTGGGACATTGGTGGTGGGAATGTTGCACTGGTGAAGGGGGTGTTCTTTACATGACTGAAACCTAATCACAATCATATATGTAATCAAGATGTTTAAATAAAGAAAAAAGTTTCAAAAAGATAAAAGAAAAACTAAAAGACCGATTTTAAGACAAGACTGACCAACAGACACACAAAACTTCAATAAAAAGATGGCATTAAATCCCAGGACAATTCTTTCTCTCAATGTCAATGGACTAAATGCACCAGTGAAAAGACAAAGAGTGGCTAAATGGATAAAAAAAACTCAATCCAACCTTTTGCTGCCTACAAGAAACGCATCTGAATAGTCAGAGCAAACATAGACTCAAAATAAAAGGCTGGAGGAAAATAATCCAAGCAAACAACACCCATAAAAAAGCTGGAGTGGCCATACTAATAACAGATGATGCAAACTTTATACTCAGGAAAGTTATAAGGGACAAAGATGGATATTTTGTATTAATCAAAGGATACGTAGAGCAGGAAGATATCACTCATCTAAACATATATGTACCAAATGAGGAGCCAGCAAAATATTTAATACAATTGTTGACAAATCTGAAAAATAATATCAACAACACAATAATTGTGGGAGACCTCAACACGGCATTGTCAACACTTGATAGGTCAACTGTAACCCAACAAGAATATACTAGACCTGAAAAGAGAAATGGAAGAAAGAGGCCTAGTAGATATATATAGGACACTCCACCCCCAGAAACCTGGATACACATTCCTCTCTAATGTACACGGGACATTCTCCAGGATAGACTACATGCTAGCACATAAAACATACCTCCATAAGATCAAGAGGATAAAAATTTTGCAGGCTACCTTCGCTGAACACAAGTCCCTGAAATTATATGTTAACTACAAAAGGATACAGAAGAAAAACTTTAATACTTGGAAGTTAAACAGCCTAATACTGAATAACCAGTGGGTCCGAGATGAAATCAAAGAGGAAATCAAAACTTTCCTGGAAACAAATGACAGTAGAGACACAAACTATCAGAACCTATGGGACACAGCAACAGCAGGACTGAGAGGAAAATTTATAGCTTTGCAAGCACACAGCAGGAAAGAAGGAATGTACCTGAGTAGCTTAATGATGCAGCTCATAGAATTAGAAAGTGCTCAACAAAAGGACCCAAAAATAGGGAGACAGAAGGAAATAACAAAGCTGAGAGCAGAAATCAATGAAGTGGAAACCCCACAAAAATCCGAAAGATCAACGAAAGCAGAAGTTGGTTCTTTGAAAAATTAAACAACATTAATAGACCACTGGCAAAACTAACAAAGAAAGAGAGAGAGAAACTTAATAACTCGTATTAGGAACAAAAAAGGAGAGATCACTACTGATATGGCATAGATTCAATGGGTAATCAGGAATTACTTTGAGAAACTCTATGCCACTGAAAATAAGAACCTGGAAGAAATGGACAAATTCTTGGACTCTTATAATCTTCCGCAGTTGAATAAAGATGATGTATCATATCTAAACACCCCCATCACTATTGAGAAAAATAAGACAGTAATCAAATATCTGCCCAAAAACAAAAGCCCAGGCCCAGATGGATTCACTAATGAATTCTTTCAAACCTTTCAAGAGGAACTACTACCAATCCTGGCAAGACTCTTCCATAAAATTGAAAAAACAGGAACACTTCCAAATAGTTTTTTATGAAGCCAACATCACCTTGATACCTAAACCAGACAGATGCTACAAAAAAGATAATTACAGACCATTATCGCTGATGAACACAGATGTAAAAATCCTCAACAAAATCATGGCAAATAGGATCCAATGCCTCATTAAGAAGATCATCCACTACGATCAAGTAGGTTTCATCCCAGGAATGCAAGGATGGTTTAACATCCGTAAATCTACATAATACACAACATCAACAACAAGAAAAATAGAAATCACATGATCATATCAATAGACACAGAGAAAGCATTTGATAAGTTCCAACACCCATTCTTGATCAAAGCTCTCAGCAAGATGGGAATGAAAGGAACCTTTTTCAACATAGTTAAGGCCATATACCACAAGCCAGTGGCAAATATTATTCTCAATGGAGAAAAACTAAAAGCTTTCCCTCTAAATTCTGGCACAAGACAAGGTTGTCCTCTCTCACCAGTCCTATTCAACATAGCACTGGCAGTACTTGCTATAGCGATTAGGCAAGAAAAAGATATCAAGGGAATACAGATAGGAAAGGAAGAAATCAAGCTCTCACTGTTTGCAGATGACTTGATACTCTATTTAGAAAACCCTAAAGACTCTAACAAAAAAGCTTCTAGAAACAATAGACTCATATAGCAAGGTGGCAGGCTACACAATTCACACACAAAAATCAATGGCCTTTCTATACACCAATAGTAATAAGGAAGAAATGGACATTAAGAAACAACCCCATTCACAATAGTGCCACACAAACTCAAATTATCTTGGAATCAACTTGATGAATAATGTGAAGGACCTATACAAAGAAAACTATAAAACTCTGCTCCAAGAAATAAGAGAGGACACACGGAAATGGAAACATATACCCTGCTCATGGATTGGCAGGTTTAATATCATTAAAATGGCAATACTCCCCAAAGCATTGTACAGATTTAATGTGATCCCTCTAAAGATACCCATGACATTCTTCAAAGAAGTGGATCAGGCACTTTTGAAATTCATTTGGAACAATAAACACCCTCGAATAGCTAAAGCAATCATTGGGGAAAAGTATATGGGAGGAATTACTTTCCCCAAACTTAAACTTTACTACAAAGCGATAGTTATCAAAACAGCATGGTATTGGATTAAAGACAGGCTCTCAGGTCAGTGGAATAGACTTGAATACTCAGAGAATGTTCCTTAGGCATACAATCACCTAATTTTTGATAAAGGAGCAAGAAATCCTAAATGGAGCAAAGAAAGCCTCTTGAACAAGTGGTGTTGGCACAACTGGCTAGCCACTTGCAAAAAATTGAACTTAGACCTCCAGTTAACATCATGTACAAAGGTAAAATTCTAGATGGATGAAAGACCTCGATATCAGTCCCAAAACTATAAGAAATATAGAACAACTTGTAGGTAAGACACTCCAGGACATTGAGACAACAGGCATCTTCAAGGAGGAAATTGCACTCTCAACCAAGTGAAAGCAGAGTTTAACAGATGAGAATATATTAAGCTGTAGAGATTCTGCTCCTCAAAGAAAATAGCGCCCAGGATACAAGAGCTACCCACTGAGTGGGAGAAACTATTCACCCAATACCCATTAGATAAGGGCTAATCTCCAAAATATACAAGGCACTGACAGAATTTTACAAGAAAAAACATCTAATCCCATAAAAAATGCGGAGAAGAAATGGACAGACACTTTGACAAAGAAGAAATACAAATGGCCAAATGACATATGAGAAAATGCTCCATATCAGTAATCATCAGGGAGATGCAAATCAAAACAAATATGAGGTACCACCTCACACCACAGAGATTGGCATACATCACAAAGAATGTGAACAAACAGTGTTGATAGGGGTGTGGAGAGAAAGGAACTCTTATCCACTGCTGGTGGGAATGCTGTCTCGTTCAACCTTTATGGAAAGTGATATGGAGATTCCTCCAAAAACTAGAAATTGCGCTCCCATAAGATCTAGCTATACCACTCCTAGGAATATACCCTAGGAACACAAAAATACAATACAAAAATCCCTTCCTTACACCTATATTCATTGCAGCACTATTTACCATAGCAAGGCTCTGGAAACAACCAAGATGCCCTTCAACAGATGAATGGCTAAAGAAACCATGGTACATATACACAATGGAATATTATGCAGCTGTCAGGAGAGATGAAGTCATAAAATTTTCCTATACATGGATGTACATGGAATCTATTATGCTGAGTGGAATAAGTCAAAGAGAGAGAGAAAAACACAGAATGGTCTCATCTATGGGTTTTAAGAAAAATGAAATACATTCTTGCAATAATAATTTTCAGACACAAAAGAGTAAAGGGCTGGAAATTACAGCTCACCTCAGGAAGCTCACCACAAAGAGTGATGAGTTTAGTTAGAGAAATAACTAGATTTTGAACTATCCTAATAATGAGAATATAGAGGGAAATAGAAAGCCTCTCTAGATTACAGGCAGTGGTTGGGTGGGGAGGAAGGAGATTTGGGACATTGGTGATGGGAATGTTGCACTGGTGATGGGTGGTGTTCTTTAAATGACTGAAACCCAAACACAATCATGTAGCTAATCAAAGTGTTTAAGTAATATATATATATAAAGAGAAAATGTATGGATTTTGATTCCTAATCTATCCCACCATTATCTGCCTTTTGATGATGGGAGAGTTCAATCCATTGAAATTTACAGATATTCTGATATAACAGATTGTGTTGTCATTTTACTATGAAAGGTTGTTGCTTTTACTATTAGTTATTTGATTTATATAATTGGCCTCTAAGTAGTCAATTTCTGACTGGTTTAACTCTCATAAATGTCATCAACTATAGTTTGTCTGAAAATATTTTTATCCTTATCTCCCATCTAACTGAGGACATTTCAGGATAGTGGATTCTAGACTAAAAACTTCTTTCTTCTTGTAATTTGAACATGTTTTCCACCATACTGTTTTATATAGGAGATCTGTTGTAATCCTTTGTTATTTCTCTTATATTTATGATTTTTTCTCTATTGTTTTAAGAATTTCTCTCTCTTTCATTTTTGCTATTTTGATTATTATATGTGTTGGTGTTCTGTTTGAGACAATTTTGGTTGGTACTCTGGCCTCTTAAATTTGTGCAGTTGCCTCTTCCAGAGAATGGGGAGGAACTGAGTTATTATCTCTCCCACCACTTGTTCTTCCCTTTATCTTTTTTCCTCACCTTTTGATATTCCTATAATTCAAAGATCATATATTTTTTCATTAAGCATTATTCTTTTTAAATAAGTAATACATACATGATATTTATTTTTTAAATTTGCAGTATATTTCTACTAGATTAGGCATTTGGGAAAATTTCTATATATATCTATTTTTATACCATGGAGACTATCATTCACTCATTTGAGCAGCAAACCACTGATTTTTCTGGATTCTGGGAAAGATTGAGTGATTTAAATTGTTACCTTTACAGACTTGGAATGTCAAGGAGGAAAAAGTATAGAATACAAAGAAATTTGTCAGAAGAAAATAAAAACAAAGATAGGTGAAATGTAACTGCTCTCCCAATACAGCACAGAGATAATTCTTTGAATTAGGTCAGATTAAGTCACTCCTGCTTTTTATATGCTAGTTACTTACATGCATGTTTTACCTTAAACGTAGTACTGTTTTCATTATCCTCATTAAGAGATTATGAGAATACTTACTTAGCTTAAAATTCTTGTCTTTCATTCCCTTAAGACTCTTCAAATGTCAATTTAATGTAAAAGGGCAAATAATATTGGGAAAGAATTTTTACTTTATTCAATCACAGAGAACATAATTAAAAAGTCATTTGAAGAGAAAACGTCTTTTCACAGTGGTAATGCTACATATTTTAGATAGAAATGTGCAATTAATTAAATTCCATGACAATCACAGTGTATAATTTAAATATCAAATGATTATTAAGATGATACTTAATTGTGATTGAAAATAATATAGAACTATATACTCCGAAAACAGCTGTAAAAAATTACCCAAATTTTCTTTATCAGCTTTATTTTTTAAGCCGTCTCAGTTACAATCAAAGTGTTCTTAAGGAACGTTTTTTGTTTGGGGGCTACATCCTGCAATGGTCAGAGGTTACTTGTGGCTTTGTATTCAGGAATTACTGCTGACAGTGCTGAGGGAACAATATGACATGCAGTTTGGCCACATGCAAGGTAAGTCCATTACTATCTCTTCAGTCCTAGATCATTTCTTACACACACACACACACACACACACACACACACACACACACACACACGTGCACATGCACACACATACACTTATTTATTTATTCACCATGTTTTGGTAAGAAATTCTGTTGAACTGAATGACAATTTTGAAGATAAAAAATAATAGCAAAATCAAGTCTGGGATTCCTTTGTTTGCATGAATATGTTTACTATGATGCACTCAATAGACCATTAAAATCATATATAATATCATATATGATAGTTGTTAGTTTATTTTTTTCTCTAACTGCACTCACACTCTTTGTGGTGGGCTTCACTTTTTACTGTACTTCACTCACTTTGTCACAACATAGGATGTTGGTTTCCTTGACTGTAGATTCTAAAAATCTCTTTTTATATATTTTTTTATTTTTGGGCCTCACCTGGCAGCACTCAGAGGTTACTCCTGGATCTTCACTCAGAAGTCGCTCCTGGCAGGCTTGAGGATCATATGGGATGTCGGGAATCAAACCAGAGTCCTTCTGGGGTTGGCCTCATGCAAGGTAATTGACCTACTGCTATGCTATTGCTCCTGACCCAGGATTCTAAAAATCTTAATCATCAATTATTTCCCATACTGCTTTGTCGTACTATGGTTAATTCTATTTCCACCCTGGTATTCTACATGTATTTTTCCTTTTTTTGAACCTAATCTCTGCCACCAAGTCCCTATTCACTAACATTTAGTCATGTAGTTTAAAAATAACTCAGTGAATACACAATTTGCACTGTTATCTGTAACCTGGTATTCTCTCTGTCCTCACTACTTCTACCTGTCTTTTGTTTTAGAAAAACAGGTTAGGATTTCTGGGTGAAACGTGATGTCAGCACAATTATCTAATTCTTCTGCTTCCAGATTTCCATTAAAATCACTGTTCAGATCAAAAATAAGATTAAACTGTACCCAGTGCTGATGCATTAGGAAGGCTGAAATGTGCACACCAAATCTTCAAGCGATTTGGTTAGTGAGAATAATTGAAAGAAAAGCAAATCATGACTCACCCTTTGTGGAAGAGGGGCAGTGCACAGACAGAATTAGTAGCAGAGAAGGTAGAAATCTGCTAATCGCCCTTGGGTTAAAGGAGTCAGGGATGACATGAGGTTAGACCATAGGAGGTCAAGATCACATCTGGATTCTTTCACTGTGTTTGAAAAGAGTGAGCTGCTTCCTTGGGGA
This sequence comes from Suncus etruscus, assembly GCF_024139225.1. Classification (NCBI taxonomy): domain Eukaryota; kingdom Metazoa; phylum Chordata; class Mammalia; order Eulipotyphla; family Soricidae; genus Suncus; species Suncus etruscus. The sequence continues at coordinate 104,003,815 of NC_064857.1, read as the reverse complement.
AGCAAGCTGCTGCATGGGGTTTTTTGGCAGTCAGGCCTGACCAAGGCAATGATGTTCAGAGTCAAAAGGGCATGATGAACATTGTATGTCTGTGTTTGGGGGTATATGTCTGTGTTTGTAGGATCTGAACCTCTAAGGTACCTTATTTTATTTCCTAAGCATACACTATTGAGTGAAAAATTACCCAAATCTATGAATACTTTTATTATTGCTCCATAAAATATAGTCCTAGTTAATACTTCCACTAAGCTCTACCATTTTTATCAGCACTCCTAACTCTGGACATAACAACAGAGGAAATATGATAATTCAGGCCAGAGAGATTGTGCACAGATGTAGGCTCTTGTGTTTCATGCAGTTCAAACTATTTTGATCTTTTGTACCACATACGGTCTCTTGAGCACTGTCACGAGTGACTCTTGAGGACAGTCATGAATAAACCTTACCACTATCCTCCAAAATAAATAAATAAAAAATTAAATTAAAAAGGTGAAAATTTGTGGTATTAAATTGGCATTTGAATATTAATAAAATTTAATTTTCTTTTCTGTTAATGTGCTTTAGATATTTGCATGCATTTCTCCTTTTAGAAATCCTTTTGCCCTTTTTAAATTTTTATTTTGTGGTCCACCTTTTTATGTTGTTTATAAACATATGAGATAGGAATTCCTAAGAGACATCCCTAACAAAAAACATATGATTCTACTTCTTTATTCCCATGTTTTTAGATAAAGGAAACCTGGCTCCTATGGACTGAATAACATAAATGCATCACATTAGCACACTCATAAGTTATTACTTATAGTTATATTTAACTAAACTTACTGTTCTAGTTTCTTGTCATGTACTAAAACTATAGAAAGCTCAGCATTTATGCTTGAAAATAATTTGTTAGTATGGAACTCTCAGAACCTATGAGAAATGACCATAAATGATTGGAACCAAAAACAATTACATTGTTTGAATAATAGGGAACTCCTCAGAAAGAAGAGATTGAATGCTTACCACATGTATATCTTCTTTTCTTCCAACAAGATTAACAGAGCATTGAAGATGCTGAAGGATTGTAATTTTTTCAACTTTTGAACTCTAACCATACTCTAGCAAGGTGTCAAGATGGATACTCGATATTTTAAACATTGATTGGTAGGTTTTAATAGATAGACGTGCATAACCCTTTGCATTGAGATCCAATGAGCAAGAAACAGAGTGGCATCCCAAAGAAGTGGATTCTGACAGTAAGAACCCAAAGATAAACATGACCTGTGTCATAATTCTGCTTCAGAGATTGAAAATATGATCAGTCAGACATAATTCTGTGCTTAAACACATATATTTTTTATGATTCATGAGGACTTTCCACAGTGGTTTATTGCAGCCCAATGCTGCTTTATTTTCTATTAATAGCCACTCACAAAAATGGCTATGAAATCTTCACCCTAAAGCCTGACCTTAAAATGTCTGACTCTGGGGCAGCCTTGGAAATGTTTGTTACTCCTAATTCTGTGTAGCTTTTAAACCTCACCTGACTGTCTGTGATTTTATTCTAAGAAATAAAAAAAAAAAGTAGTTCATGTGGACTACCTGAATATCTGCTGCTTTGCTTACTTCTTGAATTATTCCAGAAAATGCTTTACAGATGCTTCACTGGGAGGCTGCTGAGGGGAAAACCAAGCCCTGAGGCATTCCTCTCATCCCATTTGAAGACCCTAATGAAAAGGGCTGTTTTTAGAGCTGTAGCAGCTTGCAATTCTTCACAATTGAATTCCACTCTAATGAGTTCCCTTAAATCTGCCATCAGATGACTTTATTGACTTTTAGATCATAATTAACCAACACTCACTTTTTTGCAGTTATTTTGACTCAAGCCCCTCAACCCCCCTTTCCCCCTCTTAGTCTATGATTCAATGTCTGGATCCAGCTGAAGTCATGAAGTGAAGCAGATATTTAATGACTAGACACCAGCAAGGGGCACTGCCTCTCCTTGTGACATCTGAAAGAAATATTACTTGGGTGGGGAGGGGGAGAATGGAGAAAAGAAACAGCTTAAAGAATTTTGCAGAGCCACTTAATGTGTGTAAAAATAAACAGAAAGAAAGCAACTTATTGATTCAAGATTGGCACTGTTTGGGGACAATTTTACTACTTCTCAATTAGAATACCTGATTGTTCAATTCTTCTAGGAAAGTGAAAACTCTACTCAGAAGTCTTAGCTTCACATGATGATTAAAATCACAGATAAATAAATCATTCCTTACCTTCCCGTTCTTTTCATTTTTTCCATCCCTCTCCTTCCCTCTCCTCCCCTCCCCTCTCCTCTTCTCCCCTCCCCTCTCCTCTTCTCCCCTCCCCTCTCCTCCTTTTCCTCTCCTTTCTTCTCCTCTTCCCTCCTCTCCTATCCTCTCTTCACTCTTCTCCCCTCCTCTCTGCTATTCTCTCGCTTCTCTTTTCCGTCTCCACCCCTCTCCTTTCTTCTCTCCGCTCCCTTCACTTCCCCTTTCCTCTTCTCTCCTTCCTCCCCCTCCTCTTCTCTCCTCTCCTCTTCTCCTCCTCTCTTTTTCTCTCCTCTCCTGCCCTCCTCTCCTCTCCTTCCCTCACTCCCTCCCCTTTCCTCCCCTCCTCTCTCCTCTGCTTTCCTCCCCTACCCTCTCCCTCTCCTCTTCTCCCCTCCTGTTCTCTTATCTCCTCCCTTCCTCTCCTCTCCTCCCCTCTTCTCTTTCCCAAACTCCCCTCTCCTTTCCTCCCTTCCCATCTGCTCCCTCCCCCTCCTCTTCTCCTCTCTCTTCCTTTTCTCTCCTTTCTTCCCCTTCCTTCCCTCCCCTCCCCCTCCTTCCTTCTCCCTTCCCCTCCTTTTCCCTCACCTCCCCCTTCTCTCCTTCCCTTCCCTCCTTTCTCTTCTCCTCTCCTCCCCTCTCCTATCTTCCCCTTCCCTCCCCTTCTTCCCCTTCTCCCTTCCCTTCCTCTCCCCTCCCCTCCCCTCTTCCCTTCCCTCCTCTTCCCTCCCTTTCTTTTCCCTTCCCTCCTCTTCCCTCCCTTCCTCTCCTCACCCTCCCCTCCCATCCTCTCCCTTTTCCTCTCCTCCCTTTCCCTCTTCTCCCCTCACTTTATCTCTCCTCTCCTTTCCTATTTTCTTTCCTAATTTTTTTTTTACCTTTCCTTGTCTTGCCTTTTCCTTTTTTTTTCTTTCCTGTTTCATTTTATTTTAGGCACTGAAGTTTATGGTAGGGAGTTTTCATCTGTGGTGGTAAATTTTTCTCATCATGTTAGGGTTTTTTTATGACTCATTCCAGCATTACACCCTTCACCAGAATGTCCATTTCTCTCTATCATTTCCCTAATGTATCCTCTTCCTCATTCCATTCACCCACAAGAGCTTCCTACTGAATAGTTCTCAGTTTCTTTTGCCTTTCAGAATTTGTTACTTCCCTACTATCTTTTTCTACATTGTGGGTATGAAAAATCATTTTGTGTTTATCCCTCTTTTATTTTGTCTCACTTTACTCAGTATGAGTAAAGTGCTCATTCATGTAGCAATAAATATCATTTCATCTTATGGAAGGGCAGTATTCAATTGTATATATGTACCATAGTGGTTCTGGTGTGTCGTTTTGGGAGCCACAACTAGCAGTGCTCGGGGTTTACATCTGAGCTTTGGGGTCACTTCAGGTGGAGCTCAGGTTTACCATAGTTTCTTATCCACTCTTTGTCTTTGGAAACTTGGGCGTGTCCAAATTTTGCAATTATGAATAGTGCTATAAATAGAGCAAAGAAATTTGCACATAAGAGTGTGAATATCTTTTCTGAATAGATTGTTTGGGGTCCTTAGGTTAGATACCCAGAAGTGGAAGTTTAATTCACAGTGTTTCTGAATATTAATTATCAATATACCTAATGATCTTCAGAATCTTTGGATTATGAATCCTATTTTGATAGTTTGAGAGTCTGTCCTTATACTATTTTTTAAACTATTAAGACAACCAAAAAACCTCCTAAAATTGTACAGTAAAATGTCAGGCTACTTTTTCTGCTGTGTCTGTGAAGCACAGCAGACAACTTTGGACTTTTCTTGCTTCAGCCTAAACTTGATCCTGTGTGACATTCTTTCCTGAGGGCTCCTCTTCTTTGGAGGTGAGTCCTCCTGCTCACAAAGGGTAAAGCCAGCTTATATCTGCTATGTCTGTGAAGCAGAGCACACATCTTTGGACTTTTCTCTGCTTGCCTCAGCCTAAGATTTGATCCTGTGTAGTGTTCTTCCCTGAGGAATCCTCTTCTTTGGAGGTGAGTCATCCCACTCACAAAGGGTGGAGCCAGAGGATGGCGGGTGAACCACTTCATTTTGTGGCTTTGCAGGTCATCTAATCGATGAATATCACAACACATAGGAAAACCCACAATAAAAGCGTGACATTGGGGAAACAATGCAGGCCAACACCAGGCATAGAGAAAAAAGATGGCAACTCTGATGACCTGAAAACAGCCAATCCCCTACTTAGTCTCTCAGATATGGAATTTAGAGTAAAAATATGGTGGATGTTCACAGATCTCAAAGAAAGTATAGATCGAGTTGAATGGAACACTAATAAGATTCAAGAGGACATGAAGATAGAAATTGGAAAAATCCAAACTGAAATAACAGGTCTGAAAAATTAAGTAGACGAATTGAAAACCTGAATGGAAAGCCTCTTCAACAGGGTAACAGCAGCGGAGGATAGAATCAGTGAGCTGAAAGATGAGATGCATAACAACTCCATACAGCAGAAGAGACTGGAAAAAAGCCTTAAAGCAAATGATCAGACAATGGAAAAATTACACAAAGAATGTGAACAGATGAAAATATAAGTCTTTGACAAGCTCAACAGAAACAACTTAAGAATCACTGAAGTCCCAGAAACCCAGAAAGAAAATCCCTAAAAAGAATCAGCAGTCAAGAACATTATTACAGAGAAACTACCAGAGCTAAAGAATATGTGCGACCAAATCCTACACGCCTGAAGAGTACGAGCTAAAAGAGACTCAAGGAAAAATACCCCAAGACACATCCTAGTCACAATGACAAATCTCACAGGCTGAAACAGAATACTAAAAGCAGCAAGATCCAAAAGGAAAGTTACATTCAAGGGAGCATCCTTAAGACTTACAGCAGACCTGCTACAAGAAAAACTCAAGGCCAAAAGGCAGTGGTGGGACATAGTGACAAAACTCAATGAAATAAATGCTTTACCTAGAATATTGCACCCAGCAAAACTCACTTTCAGGGTTGAAGGAAGTATACATAGCTTCAAAGATAAACAACAGGTCAGAAACTTTACAGATTCAAAACCATCCTTAAAATAAAAACTAAAAGGTCTACTTTAAGACAAGACTGAACAACAGACACACCAAACTTCTACACCAAGTTGGCACTAAATCCATGACAATTATCTCTCTCAATGTCAATGGACTAAATGCACCAGTTAAGAGATGCACAGTGGGGGCCGGAGAGATAGCATGGAGGTCAGGCATTTGCCTTTCATGCAGAAAGATGGTGGTTCGAATCCCGGCATCCCATATGGTCCCTGAGTCTGCCAGGAGCAATTTCTGAGCAGAGAGTCAGGAGTAACCCCTGAGTGCTGCCGGGTATGACCCAAAAAACAAACAAACAAACAAACAAACAAAAAAGAGATGCAGAGTAGCTAAATGGATCAAAAAACAAAATCCAACCATCTGATGCTTACAAGAAACACACCAGAATAGTCAGAATAAACATAAACTCAAAACCAAAGGCTGGAGGAAAATCATCCAAGCAAACAACACCCTTAAAACAGTGGGAGTGGCCATACTTATATCAGATGACACAAACTTTACACTCTGAAAAGCTGAGCGGGACAAAAATGGACATTTTATACTAATCAAGGGATATGTACAACACGAGAAAATCACTCTCCTAAACATATATGCACCAAATGAGGGACCAGCAAAATATTTAATACAATTGTTGACAAATCTGAAAAAATATATCAAGAACAACACAATAATTGTGGGAGACTTTGACATTGCCCTGTCACCCCTTGATAGGTCAACCAGACTGAAACCCAAGAAAAATATACTAGCTCACTTTTCATTTTATCTATATTTATATATATTATATATAGATATATAGATAACACTTCATCCCCAGAAATGTAGATATACATTCTTCTCCAATGCACCTGGGTCATTTTCCAGGATAGACCACATGCTGGCCCACAAAACATATCTTCATAAAATCAAGAAGATAGATATAGTGCAGATTACCTTTGCTGATCACAAGACACTGAAATAAGATGTGAAATACAAAGGTACACAGAAGAAAAACTTTAACACCTGGAAATGAAACTACTGAAAAACCAGTGGGTTAGAGATGAAATCCAAAAGGAAATTGAAACATTCTTGCAAACAAATGAAAATAAAGACACAAATTATCAGAATTTATGGGACACAACCCCAAAGCAGTACTGAGAGGAAAATGTATTGTCTTTAATAAATTACCTTATATTTATATATATCAATTATATATATACATATATATATATATATAATTGCCTTGCAAACACACATCAGGAAGGAAGAAGGGGCCTACATGAATATCTTAATGACACAGCTTATAAAATTAGAAAATGATCAACAAATGAAACCAAAAATAGGTAGGCAGAAGGAAATAACAAAGCTTACAGTAGAAATAAATTAAAATCCAGAAAATAATCCAAAAGATCAACGAAAGCAAAAGTTTATTCTTTAAAAAAAATTAAGCAAGATTGATAAACTACTGTCAGAACTCACAAAAAGACCGAGAGAAACTTGATAAACCAGATTAGAAATGAAAAGGGGGAGATCACTACAGACATTGCAGAGATTCAAAGAGTAAACAGAGACTACTTTGATAAACTCTATGCCACGAAACATGAGAACCTGGCAGAAATGGACAAATTCTTGGACTCTTATAACCTTTCACGGATTAATAAGGATGAGGTAGCATAGCTAAACAGCCCATTCACTATTGATGAAATTAAAGTGGTAATTAAAATTCTTCCCAAAAGCAAAAGCCAGGCTCATATGGGTTCACTAATGACTTCTTTCAAACCTTTCAAGAACTTCTACCAATCCTTTTAAAGCTCTTTCATAAAATTGAAAAAAAAAAAAACAGGAACACTGCCAAATAGTTTCTATGAAGCTAACATCACCTTGATAACAAAACCAAACAGAGATGCTGCCAAAAAAATTACAGACCAATATCCCTGATGAATACAGGTGCAAAGATTCTCAACAAAATTCTTGCGAATACAATTCAATGCATCATCAAGAAGGTCATCCACTACGATCAAGTAGGTTTTATCCCAGGAATGCAAGGATGATTTAACATCTGTAAATCAATTAATATATTACACCATATCAACAAAAAGAAAAACCATATGATCATATCAATAGATGCAGAGAAAGCATTCAATAAGGTTCAACACCCATTCTTGATAAAAAAAAACTCTCAACAAGATGTAAAAGAAAGAAACTTTTTTTTTTTTTTTGGTTTTTTTTTTTTTTGGGCCACACCCTGTGACGCTCAGGGGTTACTCCTGGCTATGTGCTCAGAAGTTGCTCCTGGCTTCTTGGGGGACCATATGGGACGCCGGGGGATCGAACCGCAGTCCGTCCTAGGCTAGCGCAGGCAAGGCAGGCACCTTACCTCCAGCGCCACCGCCCGGCCCCAAGAAACTTTTCTTAATGTAGTCAAGGCCATCTACCAGAAGCCTTTGGCGAATATTATTATTAATGGAGATAAACTAAAATCTTTTCTGCTAAAATCCGGTACAAGACAAAGTTGCCCTCTGTCACCACACATATTTAACATAGTGCTGGAAGTACTTACCATAGTGATTAAGCAAGAAAAAGATATCAAGGGTATCCAGATAAGGAAGGAAGAAGTCAAGTTCTCACTGTTTGAAGATGACATGATAATATATTTAGAAAACCCTAAAGACTCTACCAAAAAGCTTCTAAAAACGATAGATTCATATATAGCAATGTGGCAGGCTACAAAATTAACATGCAAAAGTCAATGGACTTCTTATACACTAATAATGATAGAGAAGAAATGGACATTAAAAAAACAATCCCATTCACATTAGTGCCCCCAAAACTCAAATATCTTTGGGTCAACTTAACTAAAGAGGTGAAGGACCTATACAAAAAAAAATCACAAAGCCTGCTTCAAGAAATTAGAGAGGAAATAAGGAAATGGAGACACATACGTTGCTCATGGATTGGCAGGATTAATAACATTAAAATGGTAATACTCCCCAAAGCATTGTACAGATTAATGTGATCCCTCTAAAATACCCATGACATTTTTCAAAGAAGTGAATCAAACACTTCTGAAATTCATTTGGAATAATAATGATAATAATATAATTTGGAATTCATTTGGAATAATAATAATAATAATGTATAGCTAAAGCAATACTTGGGGAAAAGAATATGGGAAGCATTACTTTCTCCAATTTCAAACTGTACTACAAAACAATAGTTATCAAAACTGCATGGTATTGAAATAAAGACAGATCTTGATATCATTGGAATAGACTTGAGTATTCAGTTCCCCTGACATACAATCAACTAATATTTAATAAAGGGGCAAGAAATCTAAAATGGAGCAAGAAAAGTCTCTTTAACAAGTGGTGTTGGCACAATTGCTTAACCACTTGCAAGAAACACATTCAGACTCTCATCTAATACCATGCACAAAGATCAAATACAAATGGATTAAAGACTTTGATACCAGGCCTGAAATAATAGGAATATAGAATAACACATAGGTAAATACTATATGACATTGAACTAAAGTCATCTTCAAGGAGGAAACAGCACTCTCCAAACAAGTGGAAGCACAGACAAACAGATGGGGATATATTAAGCTGAGAAGTGTCTGCAACTCAAAGTAAATAGTGCCTAAGATACAAAAGCCACCCACAGAATGGGAGACACTATTCAACCAATACCCATCAGACAAGGGACTAATATCAAAAATATATAAGATGCTGACAGAACTTAATAAGAAAAAAACATATACCTTCATCAAAAAATGAGGAGAAGAAATGAACAGACATTTCTTAAAAGAAGTAATACAAATAGCCAAAAGACACATGAAAAAATGCTCCACATCACTAATCATCAGGGAGATGCAAATAAAAACTACAATGAGGTACCATCTCACACCACAGTGTCTGACACACATCACGAATAACAAGAACAATCAGTGCTGGCAGTGAAGTGGAGAGAAAGGAACTCTTCTACACTGCTGGTGGAAAGGCTCTCTAGTCCAGCCTTTATGGAGAGCAATATGGAGATTTCTCAAAAAAAAAAAAACAACTGGAAATTGAGATCCCATTTGATCCAGCTATTCCACTCCTAGGGATATACCCTAGGAACACAAAAATACAATATAAAAATTCCTTCCTCACACTATATTCATTGCTATTTACAATAGCCAGACTCTGGAAACAACTAAGATAAATAGCTAAATAGATGAATGACTAAAGAGACTGTAGTACATATACACAATGGAATATTATGCAGCTGTCAGGAAAAATTAAGTCATGAAATTTTCGTATACATGGATGTACATAGAATATATTATGCTGAGTGAAATAAGTCAGAGGTAGAGAGATAGACAAAATAGTATCACTCATCTATAGATTTTAAGAAAAAGTAAAGACATTGCTGTAATAATGCCCAGAGACAATGGAGTTAAGGGCCAGAAGTATCAGCTCACAATATGAAGCTTACCAGAAAGAGTGATGAATGCTGTTAAGGAAATAACTACACTAACAACTAACCTGACTATATTAATGAATGAGAGAAGTAGAATGCCTGTCTCGAGTACAGGCAGAAGAGGGAGAGGCATGGGTGGTGAGAATGTTGCAATTGTGAAGGGAGCTATTCTGTTTATGAATAAAACCCAACTACAATCATGCTTGTAATTATGGTGCTTAAATAAAGATTTTTTAAAAAGAATGGGTGTTTGACCTTATCAGATGCTTTCCCTACATCTATTGATATAATCATAAGACTTTTATTTTTCTTGTTTTTGATATTGTGTATTATGTTGATCAATTTATAGATGTTAAACCATCCTGGAATTCCTGGGATGAAACCTACTTCATTGTGGTGTATGACCTTCTTGATGAGGCATTGGATCCTATTTGCCAAAATTTTGTTGAGGATCTTTGCATCTATGTTCATCAGGGATATTGTTCTGTAGTTGTCCTTTGTTACAGCATCTTTTTTTTTTGTGTGTGTTGGGTCATACCTGGCAGCACTCAGGGGTTACTCCTGGCTCTATGCTCAGAAATCACTACTGGCAGGCTGGGGGAACCATATGGGATGCCGAGATTCAGACCACCGTCCTTCTGCATGCAATGCAAGCACTTTACCTACATCTATCTCTTCGACCCCTTTTGCAGTACCTTTATCTGGTTTTGGTATCAAGATGATGTTGGCTTCATAAAAACTATTTGGAGTGTTTCTGAATCTTCAATTTCATGAAATAGCCTGAAGAGTATTGGTAGAAGTTCCTCTTGAGAGGTTTGGAAGAATTTATTAGTGAATCCATCTGGGCCTGGGCTTTTGTTTTTGGGAAGTCTCTTGATGACCATTTTCATTTCCTCAGTACTGATGGTTTGTTTAGATATGCTAGATCATCCTGGTTTAATCGTGGAAGATTATAAGAGTACAAGAATTTACCCATTTCTTCCAGGTTTTCATGTTTTGTGGCATAGAGTTTCTCAAAATAGTCTCTGATTACCATTGGAATCTCTGCAGTATCTGTAGTGATCTTCCCTTGTTCATGCTTAATCCATTTATTTATTAGATTTCTCTCCGTCTCTTTGTGAGTTTTGCTGATGGTTTATCAATCTTGTTTATTTTTTCAAAGAGCCAACCTTTTCTTTTGTTAATCTTCTGAGTTATTCTTTGGATTTCCACTTCATTGATTTCTGCTCTATGATTTGTTATTTCCTTCTGCCTACCTATTTTTGGTTCCTTTTGTTGATCATTTTCTAATATTAAAAGCTGTATCATTAATATTTTTGTATAGACTCCTTTCTTTCTGATGTGTGCTTGCAAGGCTAAAATTTTTTCTCTTGATACTGCTTTTATTGTGTCCCAAATTCTGACAATTTGTGCTTCATTGTCATTTGTTTCCAGGGATGTTTGATTTCCTTTTTGATTTCATCTCTGACCCCCTAGTTGTTCAGTAGTGAGGTGTTCATTTTCCATATGTAAAAGTTTTTCTTCTCTGTTTTTTTTTTTTGTAGTTCATTTTTCATTTCAGTGTCTTGTGATCAGCGAAGGGTTTTTGTACCATTTCTATCCTCTTGACTTTAGGGAGATATGTTTTAGGGCCAGCATGGTGTCTATCCTGGAGAATGACCCATGTGAACTGGAGAAGAAAGTGTATCCAGTTTTCTGGGGATAGATATATGGAAAGTGGACTAGTATATATATTATTTATATATATATTCCATTTTTTTAAGAGCTAGTATATTCTTGTTGGGTTTCAACATTGTTGACCTATCAAGGGTTGTCAGGGCAGTGTTGAGATCTTTTCTTTTATTGTGTTGTTATTGATATATTCTTTCAGATTTGTCAACATTTGTATTAAATATTTTGCCGGTCCTTCATTGGGTGTGTATGTGTTTAGAAGTGTGTTTTCTTCTTGTTGTATATATCCTTTAATTAGTACAAAATGACTATCCTTGTCCCTTGTAACTTTTTTGAGTATAAAGTTTGATTTATCTGATATTAATATGGCTGCTCCAGCTTTATTTAAAGGTACTGTTTGCTTGGATCATTTTCCTCCAGTCTTTGAGTTTGAGTCTTTGCTTGTTCTGATTATTCAGATGTGTTTCTTGTAGGCAGCAAAACATTGGATTCTGCTTTTTTATTTAATTAGCCACTCTGTGTCTCTTAAAAGGTGCATTTATTCCATTGTCGCTGAGAGAGACAATTGTCATGGGATTTAGTATCATCTTTGTGTAGAAGTTTGTTGTATCTGTCTTTCCTTCCTCAAAGTAGGCATTTCAGCCTTTCTTTTAGGGTTTTGAGTCTATAAAGTTTCTGAGCTGTTGTTTATCCACGAAGTTTTGAGTCTATAAAGTTTCTGAGCTGTTGTTTATTCATGAAGCCATGTATATTTCCTTCAAACCTGAAAGTGAGTCTGGCTGGGTGTAGTGGTCTAGATGATGCATTCATTTTGTTGTGTTTTGTCACTATATCCCACCACTGTCTTCTGGCCTTGAAGGTTTCTTATGACAGGTCTGCTGTAAATCTTAAGGATGTTCCTTTGAATGTAATTTTCCTTTTTGATCTTGCTGCTTTCAGTATTGTACCCCTAAATGTGGATTTATCATTGTGAATATGATGTGTCTTAGGGTGCTTTTCTTTGAGTATTTTTTAGCTGGTACTATTCAGGCATGTAGGATTTGGTTGCATGTAGTCTTTATTTCTGTGATTTTTTTTCTGTAATGATGGCCTTGACTGTTGATTCTTCCTGGGGATTTTCTTTCTGGGTTTCTGGGACTCCAATGATTCTTATGTTGTTCCTGTTGACTTTATTTATTTATTTATTTTGGTTTTTGGGCCACACGCGGCGTTGCTCAGGGGTTACTCCTGGCTGTCTGCTCAGAAATAGCTCCTGGCAGGCACGGGGGACCATATGGGACACCGGGATTCGAACCAACCACCTTTGGTCCTGGATCAGCTGCTTGCAAGGCAAACGCTGCTGTGCTATCTCTCCGAGCCCTGAATTTATTCTTTTATTTATTCTTCTATTTTCATCTGTTCACAATCTTTGAGTATTTTTTCCATTGTCTGATCATATAATAAATTTCTTGAATTTAATATTTTATTAAATGGTATAAAAAAGGAAAAGTAGGTGCTAAAGTGACGCACACTGCTGACCCAGTTTCAAATGCATTTGGTTCTCCAGTTCTCATCCAGACTGATCCCTTAGTGCACAGTCATGAGTAAGAATTTAGTACTACTGGGTGTGGCCCCAAAACAAAAACAAAAATTAAAGATAAAAGGAAAGTGAGATTAATCAGTAGGGCAAAGGGAAATTCTGTGCTGAGTTTTATGTTTTGTTTTGTTTTTTAAGTTTTTAATTGAATAACCGATGACAGTGGCACTGGGTACTGATCCTCAGCTCTTAGCTCACCTGCATGTCCCAGGATCCCCATTAATAATGTCATCAAAATAAAATCTTAGTATGAAGAAAAACTATCAGTATAAATGCTTTTAAATTATGTAATATTTCTAGTAATTATTAAACATAATATGATCTTTATAATATAGGATATTTAAATATTAGTTGTTTCCATTGCAGTGAGTTGACATTATAGTAAGTTCTAGAGTTTAATTCTGATATATTCTTTATTGTGTTCATGCCAAAAATCCTAGCAGAAACCATTTGGAATGAATGTTGGAAAGAATGACTTCATCTCTTTATGACTACAATAAAAAACTTACTGAATTTTATGTATAAAACTTTTGTATTAAATTTTTATGAACAGCCACCAGTAAAGCATAAGACAATGTATTTGATAAATGGCATCTAAATAAGTAAAATTTGTCTTAGAAAAGTACTTTGTGAGGATAGCACCATGTAGCTGTTATCATTCGAGGAGAGAGAAGATCAAGATAGGCATATAAAACCTTAGCTGTGATTCTGCACTTTAGGGAATAAGTTTGGTGATTCTGTGTTAGATTTGGGTAAAGCAGTATTTTCAGCCCTATATTGTAGGCCCTACTTAAACTGAATTGGCATTTCAGAATGACTGACTTCCCATTCATTAGTTAATTGCTCTGTTGCCTTACCAGGACTGTTCAAATGAGTCCCACTCATGAGCTTAATACCAGGTGCACATATCAGAAGAGACAGTAGTTCAAAACTGACTCAGTAATGGTCGCAGAGAAATCTGGGGTGGGAGGGGAAACAATGTAGAGGTATCTTATGTAATACTCAGCCATTTCCAACTAAAGTCCTACTCTGTTTTGAATATAAAGAAGGATGTAAGTGATGCTGAAAATATCTCCTGTCCATTCCCCCCAAAATCAGGTAGGAGAGCTTGAATTAAACATTAATTAACAAACAAATTTTATTTCAAACTTAAAATATTAACATTACATTTACTTAATCATTATTGCAAAACATTGGCATCTGCATGACAGATTCTCTAGGGCAGGCATCAGAAGAGAGCCAAAAAGAAAGCTACAAAATTACTTTGCTTTTTAATTCAGGGGTCCTCAAACTTTTTAAACAAGGGGCCAGTTCATGTCCCTCAGACCATTGGAGGGTCTGACTATAGTAAAAACAAAACTTATGAACAAATTCTTATGCACACTGCATATATCTTATTTTGCAATGAAGAAACAAAACAGATACAAATACATATGTAGCCCGCGGGCCATAGTTTGAGGACCACTGTATAAATTGATATTGTAAGTTTTCCCTCATAGAACTGAAAGAGATGTTGCTTTGACCTTAAAGTCACGAAGAATAAATCAGAGAAGATGAACATTTCTCAATATCTTTGCTCCCCAAAACATAACCCTTGAACTCACTGGATCTGCATTATCTGAGAAACTTTCAAAATACAGTCTTTTGGACTCACCACCAAATCTAAATCTGTTTTTTGTTTTGTTTTGTTTTGTTGTTGTTGTTGTTTTTTGCAAGATAAAGGTAGTTTGTACCCAATGAAATCTTGAAAGTACTTGTCTCATAGTGTCTATGATTTTTTATCTCTTAAGAGAATCCTGATGCACATATTCTTTCAACCAGTCAAGGTCCTTGATTATAGAATAGATCTTGTAATCTTTCTGATCAAATTCGATTTTCCTTTCTATGCACCTACAATGACTGGCATTAACAGCATTCCATTTATCCTCTTTTCTCAAGCATTTCTTCCTGGAGATTTGCTGAAATGCTGCCAGTTTAGCTTTAGGAAGCCAGGTGTCTCTATTCGAGACAGATTTGCTCTAAGTAGATTATTACCATCAATGCTCTGAAAAATTAATTGGAAACAGCTGTTTTAAGATCAAGATGAATTTAGTTGACACTCAAGAATAGATCCCTGAAATTCGTACACCTTACACGGACAGATTCCTTACATAGTGTTGCTGGTAAGGAGGAGTACCTTTGCCAAGCCTGCAATTAACATTAATCACATACTGGTTGCCAGACTTTCAAATAAAGGGAGAAAATGAAGAGAACTTGCACAGGTGTTCTCTGCGAATGCACTTGTGTTCATGCACATGCATGTGAAAGGCTGCACAATTTTGTACGTCAAGCAAAATATAGTGGGACGACCTATGTCCTCTGGATTTGAATTATCTTCATATGTTGTCTTGGAACTCAGAAATTATTTTTATTCCAAACTAGTTTACATATGGAATTGGACTGATTACATTTCTGCTACTGATTTTCAAGAATTCCTGAACTGTTCTCAGAGATGTACAGGTAAATCTGCAAAATAAAGTATCCATAAGTAGGCCAAAATTTATTTCCAGGTGCACAGGAATATATACTACCAAATATGGAAACCATACTGAGATTTCTCCTGGGAGCTTAATAATAAAATTTTTGTGGAAGTGACAGTAATGTTTGTTGTCACAATAAATCAACTCTAAACTGATAACTAAGCTTTTCTTCTTTTCTCCCTCATTTTTTGTTTCTCCTTTTCTTCTTTCTTTCTTTCTTTCTTTCTTTCTTTCTTTCTTTCTTTCTTTCTTTCTTTCTTTCTTTCTTTCTTTCTTTCTTTCTTTCTTTCTTTCTTTCTTTCTTTCTTCTTCTTTCTTTCTTTCTTTCTTTCTTTCTTTCTTCTTCTTTCTTTCTTTCTTTCTTCTTCTTCTTTCTTCTTTCTCTCTCTCTCTTTCTTTCTTTCTTTCTTCTTCTTTCTTTCTTTCTTTCTTTCTTTCTTTCTTTCTTTCTTTCTTTCTTTCTTTCTTTCTTTCTCTTTCTTTCTTTCTTTCTTTCTTTCTTTCTTTCTTTCTTTCTTTCTTTCTTTCTTTCTTTCTTTCTTTCTTTCTTTCTTTCTTTCTTTCTTTCTTTCTTTCTTTCTGTCTTTCTCTCTCTTTCTTTCTGTCTTTCTTTCTTTCTTTCTTTCTTTTTCTTTCTTTCTTTCTTTCTTTCTTTCTTTTACTTTCTTTCTTCTTTCTTTCTTTCTTTCTTTCTTTCTTTCTTTCTTTCTTTCTTTCTTTCTTTATTTTTTCTTTTTTCTTTTTTTCTTTCTTCTTTCTTTCTTTCTTTCTTTCTTTCTTTCTTTCTTTCTTTCCTTTTTTTCTCTTCTTTCTTTTTTTGGAGGAAGGGGGAACACTTGGTGACACTTAGAGGTTACTCCTGCCTATGCGCTCAGAAATCACTCTTGGCTTGAAGGACCATATGGAGTGCTGGGGGATGCTAGCCTAGGATGTACGGTCCATTCTTACCACTTGTGCTACCACTCTGACCATTCTTTCTTTTTTTCTTTTTTTGAATTTTAATAATATATTTTATTTAACACAAAGTAGGCAGAGTAACATTTTTCAAAGTAATCAATGTAAATGCTATCGAGATATTTTACCTTAATTTTTTCTTTTTTTCACGATTTTTATTTTTCTTCCTTTTCTTTCTCTCTTTTCTCTCTCCTTCTTCCCTTCCTTCCTTCTCCCTTCCTTCCTTCCTCCCTTCCTTCCTTCCTTCCTCCCTTCCTTCCTTCCTTCCTTCCTTCCTTCCTTCCTTCCTTCCTTCCTTCCTTCCTTCCTTCCTTCCTTCCTTCCTTCCTTCCTTCCTTCCTTCCTTCCTATTTTTGAGGTTTGATATCCTGATCTTTAGCCTAAATATTTAGGCATAAGACTTTCCCAACATATAAGAAAAAGAGGCTGAGGTAAAAATATTTATGTAGATTCTCCAGCACTCCAAAATTATCATGAGTAGGGTTTAAGAAACATTAGACTGGAGGAGCTAGAGTGGTGGCACAGAGGTAGAGCGTGTTTGCCTTGCACGCGTCTGACCTAGAATGGACCATGGTTCAACCCCCTGACGTCCCATATGGTTCCCCAAGCCAGGAGTGATTTCTGACCTCATAGCCAGGAGTAACCCCTGAGCATCACCAGGTGTGGCCCAAAAACCAAAACCAAAAAACAAACAAAAAAAACCCAAAAGCAATCAAAATATCCAAAAATGTCCCATCAGACTGGAAAGCAAGAACAATAAGTTTGAGTAGATATTTTGCATCCAGAAGGCCCAAGTTTGGATCACTGGCACTGAATGGTGTCCTGAGCACTGCCAAGAGTTAACTCTTTGAGCACCTAGCCAGGAGGTGCTAGCTAGGGGTAGCCCCTACATAACCACTAGGCATGTCATCCAAACAAAACAAAACAAAACAAGCAAAAATAAACATTCTCAGATAAAATTGCATTTTGGGCATTGATTACCCATTAAGGTGATAAAAGAAGACCACTGTAACTTAAAAGGCCTTGACTACCTCACTCCATGCAAATATATAATTTTAGACATTATTCTTATATATAGACCTCTGTGCATCAGAGAACACTGCAAAGATGATAATTCTGTAAAACCTTCATGTTTGTATTATACATGGGAATAAAAAAGAGTTATTCAGAAGCAAATGCCAGAACAGAAAGATGGTATGGAGAGATGATGTTAATTTGCACATCAACCAGTTGAGACCAAATCTCAGAACCCTGTGTAATTCCCTAACATTGCCAAGAGTCATCCCCAAGCAATGAGCCAGGAGTAAATCCTGAGTGTTACTGGGGGTGGGTGCGGCCCCAAAGCAGAAACAACAAATGAAAAGAACAAAGGTCACAAGGATGTTACCAGGATGTTTCTTTCAGAGACCTCTCAGTACTAGACTGAGCTTGCTTTTCTTTATTATAAACTTTAATTCTGGTGGCTAGTTTTGGTCTAACAGTAGTAATGGGGTTAAGTTGTGTGCACATGTGAGTGTATGTGAATGAGGAGTGCTGTGAACTCTTCTCCCCATGTTACTATAGTCAAATGACTCATGAAACTTATTTACGCTACCTTATCTAAATTTCTTTGTACAAACAGGCTGTGACCTCTTCTTTTAACTGAATTCTCCTCTCCAAATATACTTTATGTAAGATTTTGAGTCATAGGTTTTTGGAAGCCAGTTTCCTACATCTACATAGTTGTCTTTCTCCTTGAATTTCTCCTTGAATTCCACTTTATTGCTTCAATTACTTGTTTGCCTTCTAAAAAGTAAGAATCTGAGTTTGGCTTCCATTTGAGTGGCAATAGTCCTTGATAAGAGACAACCATGCCTGTTTGAAAATCCAAGTATCGACCACCATGATTCAGACAATGCTAAATTCACTTCTTATAGATCCTCTCAAATCAACTGCTTGCCTGGTCTCTCGCTTCCCTCTTGGATATTAAACTCTGCCTGCTGGGTTGGAATTTCTTCAAGCATAAGCAGTTGGGTCAAGCTGCCTACCACCTGCGTGCTCAAGGAGGGAAGCACTAGTTTTAAGGTGCTGGTCTCTCATTTGCCTCACTCTCTTTAGGTTTCTTGACTGACTCATTACTTGAGTTATGCCTGGCTATGTTCCAAGATAAAACTCAGGAGGAGAAAAAGCCTGCAATGAGCTTATGGAAGGTGGCTTCATAAAAGTCTGACATTACCAGGTTCAGAGTTATGTTCTAACCAGTATTACAAAACACCATCTGACATCTCAGAAGAGCTGTATAAATCTATAACCCATCTCAATTCATACAAGTTACTGCTTTGCATCTCTCTCCAATAATGATGATCCCACCTCATAGGTAAGGAAATCATCTCAAGTTTATTCTCAGTGACTGGCTAACCTTCATTTCTGTATTGAAGTTCTCAAGTTGATCTTGTTTGTGCAAAGTTATATTTACTAGTGGAAGACATTCAGAGAGACATTCCCTAGACCTTGGCATACATATAGTTAATAACTATATACACTCTGGGTATACACAACTATTATCATTCCTAAGATTCCTAAACTTAAATTGGGCAAAATATTCCTCTTACTTTATGCAGTTCTAAAATTTAGCAATCTTTGTAGAAAATTCTGGTAGCTTTTAACTATACACAGACATACTCTACAATAGCATAAAAATAGGAGGTTATTGTGTTTACAGCTCTTTTCTATTCTGTACACCAAAGATACAGATTAGAACAGAATAAAGAGACTACGACAAAGTTGTCACAGGCCACAAATGTGCTCTTCATAGAACCTTAGGATAACAAATAATTTAATTTAATTCAAGACACACACCTTTGCCATACAACTCATTGGGGTAAATATATTAAGGATAAAAATAGATTGGGCAAATATTTTTTCTGAAAGGTAGCCTAGAAGGTCAACAATTTGTGTTTCTGTATTTTGAAAATTTAAACATTCACAGTTGGTTTCTATTATGGATGCTATACAGTTTCCATGCTCCCCCTGAATCTATTCTCCATTTCATTATTCCTTGGAAGTAAAGTGTACCTTTTTATAGTTTCTTGTTCAAGTTTCCTCATTCTTTTCTTCAGGCTCAGCCAAAGGCTAGAAATCAGTTATTTGGGTTTACTTATTTCATCCATATTATTGTATTCCTACATCAAAGCTTGCTGATTCTGTGTCACCATTAGTACTCTCTCTTTTAGTCCTGAAATGTACAAATGATAAGACATTAATATTCTTGTTTAGGAGGCATTACTTTTTATAATTTCCATTAACATATTGATCTTTTTTTTAAGAAGAATCCATATACTACCTCCTTAAATAGAAGACTACAGAGTAGCTTAAAGAGCTAATATGATGCTTTGCATGTAAGAGTTCCTGGTTTGATCCTTTGTACTACATTTTGTTAAAGAATTGAATGACTCAAAATTGAGAGCTATCATAAATAATACAGAACTGATTTTTAAACTAAGTACCTACAGAACTTATATTCAAAGTTTATCTTAATATCATCATATTTAGGAACCAATCAGAAGGCATTCAGATTTATTAACAAGACAACAGCATCACAAATATAATTGATGGTTCAGCATTAGAAAATAAACTAAGTTCTTCTGAGGAAACTGAGGACCTAAAGAGAGCACTGTCCTGTGCTCCTCTGTCTTTCCTGAATCCTTCAAGCTCTCCTCAGAGCCCTGGGAAGCGAACCCCCAAAAAACTGCATTCTGAAGCTACCCAGCAAGTGAGTAAGAAATGGCTGACTGTGGGGACTGCCAGTTGAAGTGCTGATTGCTTCATCTGTGCAGTCTCCGCCCTGCTGTGCTTCTTCTGAGGAAACTGAGGACCTAAAGAGAACCCTGTCCTATGCTTCTCTGTCTTTTCTGAATCCTTGAAGCTCTTCTCAGAGCCCTGGGTAGTGAACCCCAAAAAAACTGCTTTTGGAAGCTACCCAGCGAGCAAGTGAGTGAATAAGAAATGGCTGAGTTTACAAGCCCAGAAAGGGGAAGGGGCTGAATTCTGCTGGAACTCAGATGCCAGCACCCCTATCTGCCTGTCTTCTGTGCTGTGCAACATTTTCTGTCTGATTTCATCCTGTGTGTGGCTCATCTGCAGACAGCTTGCCTTCCCTAGAGCCTTCCCTGGAGGTGAGCTTACACATCCAGAAAGGGGAAGCCACTGAACTTTGCTGGAACTCAGATGCCAGCATCCCTATCTGCCTGTCTTCTGTGCTGTGCTCCACTTTCAGCCTGATTTCATCCTGTGTTTGGTTCATCTACAGACGGCTTGCCTTCCCTGGAGCAACTCCCTGGAGGTGAGTTTACAATCTCAGGAAAGAGAAGCCACTGAACTCTGCTGAAACTCAGATGCCAGTACCCCTATCTGTCTGTCTTTTGTGCTGTGCTCTATCTTCAGCCTGATTTTATCCTGTATGTGGCCCATCTGCAGACTACTCACCTTCCCTGAAACCTTCCCTGGAGGTGAGTTTACAAGCCCAGAAGGGTGGAGCCAGAGGAGCATGGCCTCTCCGCTTCACTTCCCTGTCGTGCACGTCATTTAGCCAATGAATACAACCACAACACGTAGAAAAACCCACAATACAAGATTGACAATGGGGAAACAATGCAGGCCAGCGCCAGACATAGAGAATGATGATGGCAACTCTGATGACTTGAACATGACAAACCAACTAGTCAGTCTTTCAGACAAGAAATTTAGAATCGCAATATGGAAGATGTTCAAAGAACTCAAAGAAAGTATAGAAGAGAACACTAATAAGAATCAAGAGAATATGAAGATAGAAATCAGAAAATGCCACACTGAAATTTCAAGTCAAATAACAGTAGATGAATTGAATAGTTGAGCTTTCCCAGAGGTTAACAGCAGCTGAGAATAGAATTAGTACACTGGAAGATGAGATGAATAACAATTTCATAAAGCAGAAGAAATTGAAAAAAAGCCTTAAAGCAAACAATCAAACAATGGAAAAATTACTCAAACAATGGGAACAGATGAAAATAGAAGTCTATGATAAGCTCAACAGAAACAACTTAAGAATCATTGAAGTCCAAGAGACGCAGGAAGAAAATCTCCAGGAAGAATCAACGGTCAAGAACATCATTACAGAGAAACTACCAGAGCTAATGAATATATGTGATCAAATCCTGCATGCCCAAAGAGTACCAACTAAAAGAGACCCCAGAAAAAACACCCCAAGACATATCCTAGTCACAATGATGAATCCCACAGATAGAAACAGAATTCTGAAAGCAGCAAGATCTAAAAGAGAAATTACATTCAAGGGAACATCCTTGAGATTTACAGCAGACCTGTCACCGGAAACACTCAAGGCCAGAAAGCAGTGGTGGGACATAGTAACAAAACTCAATGAAATAAATGCTTCGCCTAGAATACTATACCCAGCAAAACTCACTTTCAGGTTTGAAGGAACAATAAAAGGTTTCACAGAAAAACAACATCTCAGAAACTTTACAGACTCAAAGCCAGTCTTAAAAGAAAAACTGAACGGCCTACTTTAAGACAAGACTGACCAACAGACACACCAAACTTTGATATAAAGATGGCACTAACTCCCAGGACAATTGTTTCTCTATGTCAATGGACTAAATGCACCAATTAAGAGACACAGAGTTTGGCCTGGAGAGATAGCACAGTGCCGTTTGCCTTGCAAGCAGCCGATCCAGGACCGAAGGTGGTTGGTTCAAATCCCAGTGTCCCATATGGTCCCCCGTGCCTGCCAGGAGCTATTTCTGAGCAGACAGCCAGGAGTAACCCCTGAGCACCACCAGGTGTGCCCCCCTCCCCCCAAAAAAAGAGACACAGAGTGGCTAAATGGATCAAAAATCTCAATCTAACCTTCTGCTGCCTAAAAGAAACGCACCTGAATAGTCAGACAAACATAGACTCAAAATAAAAGGCTGAAGGAAAATCATCCAAGCAAACAACACCAATAAAAAAGCTGGAGAATCCATACTAATATCAGATGATGTAAACTTTATACTTAGGAAAGTTGTAAGGGACAAAGATGGACATTTTGTATTAATCAAGGGATACGTACAGCAGTAAGAAATCCAATCCTAAATATATATGCACCAAATGAGGGGCCAGCAAAATATTTAATACAATTGTTGACAAATCTAAAAAATAATATCAATAACAACACAATAATTGTGGGAGATCTCAATATGGCATTGTCAACACTTGACAGGTCAAACAGACTGAAACCCAACAAGAATATATTAGACCTGAAAAGAGAAATGGAAGAAAGAGGCCTAGTAGTTATATACAGGACACTCCACCCCCATAATCCTGGGTACAAATTCTTCTCTAATGTACATGGGACATCCTCCAGAATAGACTACATGCTAGCACATAAAACATACCTCCATAATATCAAGAGGATAGAAAATTTGCAGGCTACCTTCGCTGACCACAAGGCCCTGAAATTATCTGTGAACCACAAAGGGACACAGAAGAAAAAATTTAATACCTGGAAGTTAAACAGCCTAATACTGAATAACCAGTGGGTCCTAGATAAAATCAAAGAGGAAATCAAAACCTTCCTAGAAACAAATGACAATGGAGACACAAACTATCAGAACCTATGGGACACAGCAAAAGCGGTACTGAGAGAAAATTTATAGCTTTGCAAGCACACATCAGGAAAGAAGAAGGGGCATACCTGAATACCTTAATGACGCAGCTCATAGAATTAGAAATTACTCAACAAAAGGCCCAAAATAAGGAGACAGAAAAGAAATAATAAAGCTGAGATCAGAAATCAATGAAGTGGAAACCCAAAAAACAATTCAAAACATCAACAAATGCAGAAGCTGGTTCTTTGAAAAAATAAAGAAGATTGATAGACCACTGGCAAAATTAACAAAGAAAGAGAGAGAGAAACTTGATAACTCATATTCAGAATGAAAAAGGAGATAACACTACTGATATGGTAGAGATCCAAAGGGTAATCAGAAACTACTTTGAGAAACTCTAATGCCACTAAAAATGAAAACCTGGAAGAAATGGATAAGTTTTTGGACTCTTATCTTCCATGGTTGAATGAAGAGAATGTAGCATATCTAAACACACCCATCACTATTTAGGATATTAAGACAGTAATCAAATGTCTGCCCAAAAACAAAAGCCCAGGCCCAGATGGATTTACTAATGAATTCTTTCAAACCTTTCAAGAGGAACTTCTACCAATCCTGGCAAGACTCTTTCATAAAATCAAAAAAACAGGAACACTTCCAAATAGCTTTTATGAAGCCAACATCATCTTGATACATAAACCAGACAGAGATGCTACCAAAAAAGAAAAATTACATACAAATATTGCTGATGAATACAGGTGCAAAGATCCTCAACAAAATCCTGGCAAATAGGATTCAATGCCTCATTAAGAAAATCATCTACTACGATGAAGTAGGTTTCATCCCAGGAATGCAAGGCTGGTTTAACATCCGTAAATCTACCAACATAATACACAACATCAAAACAAGAAAAATAGAAATCATATGATCATATCAAAAGACGCATAGAAAGCATTTGATAATTTCAACACTCATTCTTGATCAAAACTCTCAGCAAGATGGGAATGGAAGGAGCCTTTCTCAATATAGTTAAGGCCATATACCACAAGCCAGTGGCAAATATTGTTCTCAATGGAGAAAAACTAAAAGCCTTTCCTCCAATTCTGGCACAAGACAAGGCTGTCCTCTCTCACCACTCTTATTCAACATAGCACAGGAAGTACTCACTATATCAATTAGGCAAGAAAAGATATCAAGGGAATCCAGATAGGAAAGGAAGAAGTCAACCTCTCACTGTTTTCAGATGTCATGATACTCTACCTAGAAAACCCTGAATCCTTACGAAAAAGCTTCTAGAAACAATAGACTCATATAGCAAGGTGGCAGGCTACAAAATTCACACACGAAAATCAATGGCCTTCTATACACCAATAGTAATAAGGAAGAAATGGACATTAAGAAAACAACCCCATTCACAATAGTGCCACACAAACTCAAATATCTTGGAATCAACTTGACTAAAAATCTGAAGGACCTATACAAAGATAACCATAAAACTCTGCTCCAAGAAATAAGAGAGGACACATGGAAATGGAAGCACATACCCTGCTCATGGATTGGCAGGATTAACATCATTAAAATGGCAATACTCCCCATAGCATTGTACAGATTTAATGCGATCCCTCTAAAGTTACCCATGACATTGTTCAAAGTGGATCAGGCACTTTTGAAATTCATTTGGAACAATAAACACCCTAGAATAGCTAAAGCAGTTATTGGGAAAAAGAATATGAGAGAAATTACTTGCCCCAACTTTAAACTGTACTTCAAAGCAATAGTTATCAAAATAGCATGGTATTGGAATAAAGACAGACCCTCAGATCAGTGGAATAGGCTTGAATACTCAGAGAATGTTCCCCAGACATACAATCAGCTAATTTTTGATAAAGGAGCAAGAAATCCTAAATAGAACAAAGAAAGCCTCTTGAACAAGTGGTGTTGGCACAACTGGCTATCTACTTGCAAAAATTGGAACTTAGACCCCCAGGTAACATCATGTATGAAGGTTAAATCCAAATGGATGAAAGACCTTGAAATAAGACCCAAAACCATAAGATATATAGAACAATACGTAGGTAAAACACTCCAGGACATTGAGACTAAAGGCATCTTCAAAGATAAAACTGCACTCTCCAAGCAAGTGAAAGCAGAGATTAACTGATGAGAATATATTAAACTGAGAAGCTTCTGCACCTCAAAAGAAATAGCGCCCAGGATACAAGAGCCCCCCACTGAGTGGAAGAAACTATTCTCCCAATACCCATCAGATAAGGGGCTAATCTCCAAAATATAAAATGCACTGATAGAAATTTACAAGAAAAATCATCTAATCTCATCAAAAAATGGGGAGAAGAAATGGACAGACACTTTGACAAAGAAGAAATACAAATGGCCAAAAGACACATAAAAAATGCTCTACGTCACTAATCATCAGGGAGATGCAAATTGAAACAACTATGAGGTACCACCTCACACCCCTCAGAAAAAATAAGAACAAACAGTGTTGGCGGGGATGTGGAGTGAAAGGAACTCTTGTCCACTGCTGGTGGGAATGCTGTCTATTTCAACCTTTATGGAAAGCGATATGGAGATTCCTCCAAAAACTGTAAATCGAGCTCCCCTAAGACACAGCTATACCACTCCTGGGAATATACCCTAGGAACACAAAAATACAATACAAAAATCCCTTCCTTACACCTATATTCATTGCAGCACTATTTACCAAAACAAGACTCTGGGAACAGCCAAGATACCCTTCAACACACGAATGACTAAAGAAACTGTGGTACATATACACAATGGAATATTATTTAGCTGTCAGCAGAGATGAAGTCATGAAATTTTCCTATACATGGATGTACATGGAATCTATTATGCTGAATGAAATAAGTCAGAGAGAGAGAGAGAGAGAAAGACGCAGAATGGTCTCACTCATCTATGGGTTTTAAGAAAAATGAAAGACATTCTTGCAATAATAACTTTCAGACACAAAAGAGAAAAGAGCTGGAAGTTACAGCTCACTTCATGATGCTCACCAGAAACAGCGATGAGTTTAGTTAGAGAAATAACTAAGTTTCGAACTATCCTAATAATGAGAATGTACGAGGGAAATAAAAAGCCTGTCTAGAGGGAGAATTGGGACATTGGTGATGGGAATGTTGCACTGGTGATGGGTGGTGTGCTTTACATGACTGAAACCCAAACACAATCATGCATGTAATAAATTTGTTTAAATAAAAAAATTTAAAAAGGAAAATAATCTAAAATAATTCATCTGCTAAAAAACTTAAAAAGACAAAGGGTGTGATTGTGACAATAAATCCACAAAAATCATTTAACAGAATTTAAGTTGCATTAAATATGAAGGATGATTTACAATAGTATTTATGATATGGTTTCATAGATAGATTGTTGGGACCAGAGTGACAGAATAGTGGTAGGGTGTTTGCCTTGCATAATATCAACCCAGGACGGAAGTAGGATTGATCCCTGGCATCCCATATGGTCCCCCAAGCCTGCCAGAAGCAATTACTGACCACAGATCCAGGAGTAACCCCTGAGCACTGATGGGTGTGACTCAAAAACTAAACAAATAAACAAAAGAAGAATGTTTTAACACCACACCTTCCCCCAGAAAATTTCCTTTCCCTCCACTAGCATTTCAGTATCTCCCCTTCTCTCTTCTACCCTCACACCACACTTCCCACCTGTGGTAAAATAAGCACTATAGACAAGTTTTCAGGATTTATTGCTTTTGGTCACAGATATAAAATAAATCTTACTATGTTTCTCTAGAAAATTACTATATTTATTTATATCTGTCTTATTAGAAAGATTATTTTGGGTCTTTCCCTTGAATCCTGATTGACTTTATTTAGCATGATACAGCCCTAGTGCTAAATTGCATGATTTATCTTTTTTTATATTCAAATATTCCATTGTTTATGTATACCATGGTTTCTCTATCAAGTTCTTGGCCACTTGAGTTGTTTCTAGATTTGGGCTCTTATTAGTGCAATAAGAATGAACATACAATGAACATAAAGAGATCAAAGACTTTTCAGAATAAAGCTTCAGAGACTTTAGAATAGTTGCTAAAGAGTAAAATTCCTTGGACATATGGAATCTCACTTCTTAATTTTTTGAGGATTGTCCATAATATTTCTCAATGATACTGGACCAGTATATTCTCTGAAATTTTTTTATTGGGTGTTCTCCCTAGTAAAAAGAACGTCAGTGAGGTTCGCTATATCCATGACAACATTAGTTTTTTGTTTTGTTTTGTTTTTGGGTCACACCCAGAGGTGCTTAGAGGTTTCTCCTTGGCTCTGCACCCAGAAATAGCTCCTGGCAGGCTCGGGAGACCTTATGGGATGCGAACCACTATCTATTCTGGGTCTACTATGTGCAAGGTAAATGCCTTACCACTGTGTGATCTCTGGCCCCACATTAGTTGTTTTTATCTTTTTGGTGTGTACCAGTCTTTCTGGTGTGAGTTGAGTCTCACTGTAGTTTTGAGTTGTCTTCTATCAATGATTAGTGATGCAGAGATTGTAAAACTTTTTATATCTATATATCTTCTTTCTGGAAGGTTATACTAATCTCTACTCCCCATTTATAAACATTTTGTTGTTGTTAAGTTCCATAAGTTTTTTCCACATCTTGATTCGTAATTATTTATCAGATGAATGGTAGGGAAATACTTTATCTCAATGTGTGGGTCTCTTTTTATTTGGGTCATTGTTTCTTTTGAAGTGCACATGCTCTTAATTTTATATAATTTGAGGTAAACATGCTCTTAATTTTATCCAAATCTGTACTTTTATTTCCTTGGCCAGTAGCATTAAAGCATTGGAGATGCCACTACATTCAATGTCATAAACAGTTTTCTCTGTTTTTCTCAATATAATTTATAAATTCAGGTCTGAGCTTGAGGTCTCTAATCTATTTCATTGACTTTTGTGCATGATGTAAAATAGGAGTAAAAGTTTACTTTTTTACATGTGACTGAAAAGTTTCCCCAGCATCACTTGCTGAAAAGGCTTTCTTAGCTCTATCATACACTTTGTTTATTTATTTTTTTTTTGTTTTGTTTTTGGGTCACACCCAGCAGCACTCAGGGGTTACTCCTGGCTCCATGCTCAGAAAATTGCCCCTGGCAGGCACAGGGGACCATATGCGATGCCGGGATTCGAACCATTGTCCTTCCGCATGAAAGGCAAATGCCTTACCTCCGTGCTATCTCTTCGGCCCCCACTTTGTTTATTTATCAAAAATTAGCTGTCCATGTATCCGAGGTCTATCTGCGGGATCTCACTTCTATTGCATTAGTCTGAAAATCTATCTTTATTCCAGTATTGCACTATTTTAATGACTATCTTTATAACATGATTTAAAGTTATGGAAAGTAAAGTCCCCCATCTTTGTTTTTCCATGAGGACTGCCTTAGCTGTTTGGGAATATATACAAATATATAGCATGTTTGTGTGTATATGTGTGTGTTTGGACCATTGACCTGTGCATAGTCCTTCCTCATGGCTCTGCACTTAGGAAGCCTGCTAGCATGCCCAAATACTATAGGGATTTCTGGTGATTGAACTCAAATTGGACACATTCAAGACAAATGTAAAAACAAGTAATGTAAAAATGTCAAAACAAATAAAAACAAAAAATGTAAAAACAAACAAAAATGTAAAAACATATAAGAAAGCAAGTACAAACCTGTTGTACTATCTTTCCAGCTGTCTTGCCTTAAGCATTTTTAATAGGAACTGTGCTGAATATGTACAGTTATTTTGGTAGGATTATCATTTTGACAATAGTAATCCTTCTAATATATTAATACAGGGTGTGTTTTCATTTCCTTGAATCTTTCCTTCCAGTAGCAATTTATAGTTTTCTTTATATAAATCTTTTACTTTTTTCTTAAATTGATTCCCAGTACAACCTGATATTAAAAACTATTAAAGATAATGATTTATAAATTTATTCATGGCTGAAATTTAGACATAGAGTGTTAAAGCACCAATTCCACTATCAGTGTAAATACTTGTTTTTTGACAGATAAAACTGGGACTTTAAAGGGCACAGATTTCTGCCTTTTGATTTTGTAGCCTACCAAGTAACTGTACACATTTATTCATTCGAGAATACTTTTTGACAATCGTTAGGGTTTTCTAAGTATACTATCATGCCATCTGCAAATAGTGATACCTTGGCTTCTTCTCAAATCTGAAAATCTTGATAACTCTTGTCTAATTATTATATCAAGGACTTCCAAAAATATGTTGAATAATAGTGGTGAGAGTAGCAGCATTTTCTTGTGTCAGAGACAAAGTTTTCCAGTTATAAACTGGAAAACATACTGTAGAGTATGTTACCAGATTGTTTATGGTTTGGGCTGCTAACTGGTAAAAGGCTATATTGAGGAACTTTCTTGTTGTTCTCATCAAATGAGTTTTAATTTTTTGTTTCTTTGTTTTTTGGGGCCACACCCAGTGATGCTCAGGGGTTACTTCTGGCTATGCCCTCAGAAATCACTCTTGCTCCTCCTGGCGTGGGGAACCATATGGGACTCCAGGGCATCAACCCGCGGTCCATCTTAGGCTAGCACCAGCAAGGCAAAGTAGATGCCTTTCCACTCCATGCCACGGCTCTAGCCCCTTAATTTTTTTTTGTCTTTCAGTTTTTTTCTCTTTTTTTTATATTTTATTTATACACCTTGATTACATACATGATTGTGTTTGGGTTTCAGTCATATAAAGAACACCACCCATCACCAGTGCAACATTCCCATCACCAATGTCCCAAATCTCCCTCCTTTCCACCCGACCCCCACCTGTACTCTAGACAGGCTTTCCATTTCCCTCATACATTCTCCTTATTAGGACAGTTCAAAATTTAGTTATTTCTCTAACTAAACTCATCACTCTTTGTGGTGAGCTTCCTGAGGTGAGCTGGAACTTCCAGCTCTTTTCTCTTTTGTGTCTGAAAATTATTATTGCAAGAATGTCTTTCATTTTTCTTAAAACCCATAGATGAGTGAGACCATTCTGCGTTTTTCTCTCTCTCTCTGACTTATTTCACTCAGCATAATAGATTCCATGGACATCATGGTGGGTGGAAATTGAAGGCAATGTCAGGGATAGGGATCACAGCCTATTGTGATCTACTGTGAACTACCAGCATAGTGTTCTAGACTTGTGCTTGTACAGCTGGATGGCTAACATCTGGACCCAGTGATGTAGCTCTGCTCAGGCCCAGTAGTATCAAGAACAGTCAGGGCTACATCTGGCTTTGATCAGGAGGCCTTGTCTTTAACATTTGAAAGTAGAAAAAAGTTTGCATCTGTCTCTATTGTTTTCTAGTTCCTCACTCTTGTAACTAACAACTTTTTGTATATTAATAGCTTTATTTAAGCACCCTGGTTAAAATCATGTTTGTAGTTGGGTTTCTGTCATAAAAAGTACACCACCTTCACCAATGCAACCTTCCCATTGCTAATGCCCCCCATTTTCCTCCTCCCCCACTCCTGTCTATCTCCAAGACAGGCATTCTATTTCTCTTACTCACTACCATTATCATGATAGTTGCTGGTATAGTTATTTTTCTAACTGCACTCATTAATCTTTGTGGTAAGCTTCATATTGTGGGCTGGTCCTTCCAGCCCTCAACTCTATTGTCTCTGGGTATCATTAACATACCATCTTTTATTCTTCTTAGATACCACAAATGAGTGAGACTATTCTGTGTCTATCTTTCTCCCTCTGACTCATTTCACTCAGCATAATAGTTTCCATGTCAACCCATATGTAGGAAAAGTTCATGAATTTATATTTCTGACAGCTGCATAGTATTCCATTGTGTATACATACCACAATTTCTTTAGCTACTCATCTGTTAAATGTGCTACTGTATTTTCTGATAAATACTATAATCATTTCTTAACTCAAACATTATCATTGTTGATTTCTTTCATCAGATTTATTGATTCACTAATTCTTGAGTTTTGAATATTGCATTCCTTAAGAGTGTTACATATAAGAATTAGTAAAATAATTCCTTCCAAAGTTTTTTTTTCTTTTTTCCTTCCAAAGTTTTAACCTTTTTATCTAAAATCCAATATAAAGCACTCTCAAATTAGCATTTTAGTTTTCTACAACTTTTTAAATTTCCAGGATCTTGGAAGGTGTAGTTCAGGATCATATCATGCCATTAATGCTGGAATTAGGCTCATGGTATCATACATGCTCTGGAATATTTCTACACCATTGAAATTCCTGTGAATTCCTAATAGCAGAGATGCCATGATCACCTCAGCATGAGAATTTTTATTTGCCATGTAAATACAAAATATTTTATGTAGTTTTAATTTCCACTTTGAACTGGAAGGCCATCATACAGTTTCTAATAGACAATCAAAGATGACTCGGTGGCTTTGTAAATGTGGAGATGAGAATTAGATTATACATATACCAGTTGTATACCAGTTGCTGAGACCATTAGTCCTACATGTGCTCTCTGATACATTACAGTCAGTGTGTGTAGCACACACACTAAAGGTCACAGTCCCCACTGAACAACAAGGTCAGTATGATAGCTCCATGAACAAGCATATATGTAACCCCCAATCACTTCAATAACAACAACAAAGGTGGCCAGGAGACTTTCTAATAGAAAGAATTCTTTACTTAGACCTTTATCATTATGTCTAAGTGAAGACAAAGAATTTTGGGCAACACAACCAACAGTTTTCAGTGCTTATTTCTGAATGTGTTCTGAGGGTTCACTACTGCCAATGCTCAGGGAACCATATGCAGTGGTGGGATCTAATCAGTTACCTGCATTCAAGGCAAGATCACTTAACCCCTAGACTACTATCTCTTTATCTTAAAACAAAGAATCCTGTTCTGAATAAATTGAAGTTTAATATATGACTTAATATAAAATCATTTTTAAAAAAGAATTCATGGGCATGATGCAGCAAAGTGATATTTTCTGATTTTAACTTAACTTTTTCCATTAACATAATATATAATATATAATGTAAATATTACATTAATACAGTTCCCTACTAGCATCTATTATGCTCATGTTATATTTATTTTTACTTTTTAATTACATATGTTTTTATTTTATTCAACTTTTAAACAATTATCTTAGGCACAGTGTGATTTACAAAACTTTGAATGATAGCTTTGTAAAACACGCATTAACATTTCAGCACCACACCTTCCATTAGTGTCTGCTCCCCTCCACCATCCTATCTATTCTCTCCCC
This sequence comes from Suncus etruscus, assembly GCF_024139225.1. Lineage (NCBI taxonomy): Eukaryota > Metazoa > Chordata > Mammalia > Eulipotyphla > Soricidae > Suncus > Suncus etruscus. Next base: position 103,971,413 of record NC_064857.1, on the reverse strand, counting down.
CTCACACTCCCCAATCATATTCTACTTTTGGTAAGCTTCCTACTGAATTCCAGTTGTCAGGTTGCCTTTGGGCATTTGTTGTTCCCTTATGATATCATCTTTTATTTACTTATATGCTTAATTTAAATATCCACCCATAAGATTATTTGTCATATACATTTATGATTGATATATCCTTTTGCAAATAGTAATTTATCAACTTGCAATGTCCTCCATATATCACTACTACCTCTAACATGAATTATTGTTTTGATCTTATACTTTGATGTTACTATTTTATTTGTCTTTTATGGGAAATTAACTTTTTTTACTTGTTCAATTGTTAGCTTAAAAGTCTCTTAACAAAATGCTTTGTGTTTTGTTGACATAGTTTCAAGATAATCAGGGTTTATTTTTTCTGTATTTATATTTAGGAATTAAATTTGTAATTGTTAACTACTTTAAGGATTCATGTTTTTTGTATCACTTCTCAGCTGTGTGTTTTTGGTCAGGTGAGAAATGCTCACTTCCTATAATGAAAAATACTATCTAGAACAATCTAGACATATAATTTTAAGGCTTCATATAATTAACCCAATGTTTGGCTAACTTTCTCTAGTAAGAAATAATAATTTATCTAAGGTGGTCTGAGTTTGATTCCCAGTATCCCATGTTTCTCCTGAGCTCCCCAGGGAGATTTATAAATATAGGATATTTATAAATATAAATCCTGGAGTATCATCAAGTATGGCCTCTAAACAAACAATCTCCCTAAATTTGTCTAAGGCTATGCATCATATTTTAATATTGATTATATTATATATATTTTATTTTATATATCATATATATCAAATACATATTTATACATATGATCTTTATATAGTCTGAACAATTTTGACATTTGGGAACAGTACTTTCAATAAAGAGGAAAACCTTTGTAACATTTGACAACAGAAATAAATAAATAGCTATATTTAGAATATGAAAGGACTGTCATCTTATAGTAATTAAAGAATAAACCAACATGGCTTCCATATGGTCAATAACAAACACATGTTGAAAGAGATGTGTTTTTTCCCTGAACACCATTTGTTAGTGTCTGTATATAGCTAAGTTGTCAGACATTTGTTATAGGATCAAAAATTTCATGTGCATGAATACTTGATTATCAACTGAATTTAAAAATGCTAATAAAAATTAAACTTTTCTAACTTCTGGGTTGGTTTGTTTGTTTTTTTGTTTTTTTTTTTTTGCAAAGAAATGACTTGCCTGAGTGAAAATAAAGTTTGTTATTTAAACAATTGTGTATGTGGGTGGTGGTGGGGTGTCTCCCAAGTGCTACTCAGGAGACCAGGAAGAAGTCCTCTCCAGAGCCTGAGCATGAGTGCTGCTTGTGCCCCACAGTTCTGGAGACAACCTGTGCAGTGCAGTGATCTGGGAAGCCTCTGGTGGTTCTCTGGAAATCCAGGGCTATCTCTGGTCATGCTGTGGGAACCATGCAATGCTGGAGGTCTAGCCAGGTAGCTGTGTACCAGGCACATTCTATCTTTCTAGTTCTTTTTATATGCTATTAAAAGCTTTGCTCATTTCATTCTTGTATAGTTAAAGCTTACTTATCTCAAGGTACATTTTCATTTGTGGTTTAAAGAAAACTAAAGCCTAGTAAATGAAACATAAATCAGGACTTTGTTGCTATATTATTCAGGACTAAAATCACAAAGTGAAAAATTATTTGGAAAATGATTTATCTTAGTTTTAGAACAAAAGAACGTCAGGGAAGTACTTTTAATATTCATTTAACATTCTCTAAGCAGCAAACTGCTGTTTTACTTCCCAGAGGCCACTGATAAAACTATGCATGAACATCAGAGAAAAGCTGTGGGCAATAGGTGGCCACCATGAGGGAATGCGGTGTTTCTTTGTTTTATATTTTCATTGAAAATACAGATTTTGCATGACAACATCTTATTTCATGGAACTGCTTCTCAAATTGAGAGATTAAATCGAGTTCTGCATAAAGGTTTTTCAATAAAGTAAGTTGCACAGTCTTTGATTTATGAAAAATTGATGTATCATCTGATATACTTTCAATTGCTAGCTTTTGTTTCATAAAGCTGGAAGAAATTTCAACCAGCTATTATCTAATCAAGAAAATATTTTCTACCTATCTTGTCTTCAACATAACTTGCTGCCAAAAGTAGTTTTGACTATAGTAAATCATTGTACATTTTAACAAGCAAAAATGATTCCAGTTTTGTTAGAATAGATATGAGTTATCAAAACTATCCATCATTATCAGTGGAGTTCTTCAAAATTTTGTACATATTTCAGAATAATTATGACAATTTTATGTTATATTGATTACACTACTTTATTTAAGTGGAATTTGACAACTAAGTAGCAGTTAGGAACTACAATAATATCACTAAACCTTCTCATATTTATGTTGAACATTTGCAACAGAGTAAAATCTGAACTTGACTATATCTATATTTTGGCTGTATCTACAAAATTTACAATGATAAATAAAATTTCCCAGTAGCACAGAACGTGCTTGAAAAGCATAGGTGCAGCCATATGGCCTGAAACATTTGGACTTGGTTTCTGGTTTCACATAATTCAAGAGGGCAGCAATATAGGCTTATGCTAAAAGGATAAAGAAGAATGAAGGGAATGAAGAAGAATTTTATAAAGCAACCTTACTTTTCTCTTGGATAGTATTAGCAAAAATCTAGGGAGAAGGTGCTGAGAACTCAATTCTAGAACTAACCACACAGAGTCCCTGCTTCTATAATATTGGCAAGTTTCTTTCTATGTTCATATATTTCTATTGATTGGCAGAATGTGTCAGAAACTTGAATCCAACATTGCTGGCTGCAAGAAACATATTGATTAAGTAATTAAAGCACAGTAAGGAAATACTTTCTATAAAGGAAGAAATAGAAGAATTTAGTATATATTTATGGGTTTTTACTCTTCAAAACTCCAAATACACATTCTTCAACTTGAATTTAATGCCTGTCACAGCATATGATGTCCCCCTGAGCTCCCCAGAAGTGCTCCGGAGTGAAGAAGAACGAGAAGTAAGTTCTAAGTACAGGCCCCAAAGATAGACACCTATGTTCATTGCAATATTTAGTAAAGTATACAAATAGATAGGATATGAATACAACTCAGTAAAGGTGGATGGATAAAGATGTGTCCTCTGCATATAAATAGAATACTATGTAGCAGTAAGAAAAGATAAAATAATTCAGCTTCTAGCAATGTATAGCAAACTATAGGGTATCATATTAAGTAAAATAAGTCAAAGGAAGGAAAAATGATAACATTTGGGGGGCTGGAGCAATGGAACAGCAGTAGAGCATTTGCTTTGCACGCAACTGACCCAGGACCCAGACAGCCTAGGTTCAATCCCCAGAAGTCCCATATGGTCCTCCAAGCCAGATGCGATTTCTGAGTGCATAGCCAGAAGTAACCCCTGAGTGTCACCAGGTGTGCCCCCTGCCCCAAATGATAACACTTTTTAGTAGCATATAGTAGAACAAAACAAGAAAATAGTCAGCATAAAATAATGACATTAGCCTTTGAATTGCAAAATTTGGATGATCAAGCAGTGAAAGGTGGGGGAAAGAGGAGAAATAAGTAGATGTAGCAGAGAGGACATAGGGACTGTGATAGAGGGTCTTAGATACTTTAGTGTTAATGAGTGCATTACATATGTACATTATAAACCATAACATTTACTTTTAACTATGCTACTGAAATTACAATAGCATTATACAGAAAAAGTATAGGAAATGTTTAATGGAAGCAACTCAAACTCTGAGCACAGAACTTAAATTATCTGTGGCAGAAGGGAATAGAATGAACATGCCTAATGACAGTAGGGAAGAATATTCAAACTTTGGTGGAGTGCTTTTATGAAACTGTGATATTGTACCCTAAATATATAAATATTTATAGTTTTATTGATAAAACTATAAAACAATAATTTTATTAAAATTTATTTAATTATTTATTATAATTTAAATTACTATATTATACTTTTATATACTATTTATATATCATTTTATTAACATATAATACATTATTTTAATGTATTTAATATATTTTAAATTATAATTTATGATTACTATATTTATTGTTTATAATTATTAATGATTTTTTAATTTTTTAAATATTTATTGTGACTGAAGTTCAATACACAAAATTATTTATGGTACATAGTGACAATGAATGAAGGGAATTCCCACCACCAATGTTGTCCTCCCTCCACTCCTGTTCCCAGCATGTTTCCAGTAACTCCCTCCTTTACCCCCCCCCCCCAAGTGTAACTGGTCTCCACTTTACAGCATGTTGTAGGTTGGGTATCTACTCTGTTTTGTGTTTCAGTCTGGTCTTTTTTTATTTACACTACATGTTTATATGACTGGTTCTGGTATCATTCTTTTCCCCCCTCAATTTATGAGGCTGAATGATTCAAGTTATGCTATTCTATTGGAGATAAAAAGGTTAAGGAAAAGAGAAGAAAAAATTTGGTGTCAACTACTAAAAAAAAATCACCGAATAATATCCACAAGAGTGAAAAAGAAAGAAAAAAGTGGAAGATAAAAGAGAAGGAAAATAATATCAAAAAAACAAACAAAAGACAAAACAAAACCAGAAAAAGTGCTGGAATGGCAGGGTTTGGTGTTACCCCACCTTCTTGTGTGTGTGTGTGTGTGTGTGTGTGTGTGTGTGTGTATGTGTGTAGGCACAGTAAGTATAGGGGAAGGAAGGTTTCTCCACTCTTGAAGCATATTGTCATGGGAACAACCACTGGTTCCATACCTTCTCATTGCCATATCCCAAGGGTTTGTGTGTGTGTGTGTGTGTGTGTGTGTGTGTGTGGTGTCAGGAATCTTTCCTCTTGGTTGTGGATGAGAAAATCAGGCCACTGTAGCAAGCAATCTTGGTATTTGTGCAGGTCCTAGGACAAGGCCTAGGATAGAGTCTTTAAGGTTCTAATCTAGAGGTTCTGTTCCAGCATTGTTGGTGTGTTCAGTTTTCTGTATCATGTGCTCCATGTTTTTGCTCATTTCCTAAGCCGAAGTGTAGGAAATTATGGTTCCAAAGGTTCTGCTCAGTCTCTGTTTTCAGAATTGGGCTGCTGTACTAAGAAATCTTGATTTTTGTAAGAGGCCTGAGCTATAGCCTAGGGTAGGGTTTTCCTTAATAGTCTCAAGGTAAGTTCTGCCCAGTCACGGTTGTCAAAGTCAGTTTTCTGTAGTTAGTGCTCTTATTTTTCATAGTTCAAAGGACGATATATCTTCTGATTTCCACTTAGTGTTAGGTGATGTGATAGGACCTCCTGGTCTTAGGTCAAGTTGTCATTTCCTCGCTGTCCTCGTTGTCATATTAATACTGGCACAAGTATATCTCCCAACGAAGCTTAGTTCCTGGTCTTGTTGCAGGGAGTTGTTTCAGTTCTACATCTGGGATCTGGGATTTGAGATTGAACTAACACTGTCCAATCTCGATGAGACTGAATTGTATCCACATGACGTATGTCCAGGATGGGAGGCACCCTTGTGTAAAAAGTGTGAGTTCTTATCCTTAGAAGATAAGATCTTGTGTCTGAGACCATGATTTCCCCTTATTTACTGTGCCTATACAAAAAAGGTATGGTGTCCTTTTGTATTGCTGGTGCTATTCTGGGTAAGGCTACACATGACAGGCTACACATACAGTATCTGTGGTGTGGTCTGAGCTTTTATCCCAGGCAAGATGTTTTCTTGGTTTTTGTACCAAGCAGCACCAAAATTGGTGAGGATAGAGAATATAAATATAATAGAACAAATAGATAAAACTGAAGTTAAAAAAAAAAAAAGGAGTAGGGACCCCCGCTCCTGACCCCGCGCGCGACCCCCCCCCCATAGACTGCAGAGGCCAGCTTGTTGGCACAGAGACCACACCACCCATGGCCTCAATCTCCAGGCCCCAGAGTTCACCCCACCCGACCAGAGCATAGACAGAGGAGGGCATTCCCTAGTACCTAGTGGGCCGGAGTCACCTGCCCCGCTGGAACAGGTAGGACGAATAGACTGGGTGAGCTTGGGCCTGCCCCCTGGACCTTTAGGTAACCTACAGCAACCTAGCCCCGAGCCCCAGAGTGGAGCTGAGACCCCCCAAGGGCTGAGAGCAGCTACCGGGAGGGCTTGACTGGGGAATTTCTTCCACGGAAACTAGGAGGAGCAGAGCTTCATTGACCCCCAGATAAGGGAGGGAACAGAGAGTCAGGCTCAACAGCGCCCGCAACCAGTGTGGCCAGGAGCGGAACTACACCTGCTGACAGGAATAAAGAGGAAGACTGACTTCCAGGTAGTAGAGGAGAGGAGAAAGAGCTAGGCTCAACAGTGCCCCCCACCACTGTGGTCAGGAAAGGGCCAGTACTAGCTGCCATCAAAAGGGGAAAACAACTAACCAGGCCACATAAAGAGCACAGGAGGAACCAAACCCCAGCGAGTTCACCCAAAAGTCCCTCTAGAACCACACTCAGTGAGGGAACACACTCCCACACCACAGGGGATCAAAACAGGCGAAAAATAGAAGCACAGCACTCTAAAACACACCATTAAATACAAAGAAATATGCTTAAATCAAGGAGAATACTAATATCTGGAGATATGGTGACAAACCCTTGCAAGTTTCCAAGCCCACCAAAACGCACAGATCCACGTGAAGAAGACCTAAAAGCAGCCATGAGGAAGGAAATGCAAGAATTAATAAAAGTCATGAGAGAAACCCTAGCTATCGAGTATAAGAAATATATGGATGAACGAATTAGCCAAATTAAAGAAGAAATGTTAAAGAACATGAGAGATTCCATACAAAAAGAAGTGAAGGAATTAAAAGACAAAGTAACAAGCCTTACAAGCAGAAACACAGAATTGGAGAAACACATTGAAGAACTCAAAGGAAAACTGCAAACAAAAAATGATCAAGAAACCAACAAAGAAATAAAAGGCAAAGCACTGGAAGGAAAAGTCCAGTACCTAATGAACAAGGACAAAAGAAACAATCTAAGAATTGTGGGTATACCAGAAGGAGAGGAAATAGGGAAAGGGGAAGAACAAGTAGTCAGAGAGATAATAGTGGAGAACTTCCCCACCCTATGGAAGGAAACTGCAATGCCAATACAGGAAGTAAAAAGAGTTCCCAATAAGATAGACCCTAATAAACAAACACCAAGACACATGGTAATCCAATTGGCAAAAAACAAAGAGAAAGAGGAACTCCTTAAAGCAATAAGGAAGAAAAGAAACCTCAAGTACCAAGGTAGGGACATAAGAATCAAACCAGATCTCCCATTCGAAATAATTCAAGCAAGAAGACAGTGGAATGACATATTTAAAGGACTGAATGAAAGAAATTTCCAACCTAGGGTCCAATACCCAGCAAAACTCACATTCATATGGGAGGATAGACTAAAAACATTCTCAAACAAGAACGAATATGAGCTATTTGTGCAAACAAAACCGATCCTAAACGACTTACTCAAAGACGAATTACACAATCCAAACCCCCGATTGTAACAAAAACCACCCTACACAACACAACTACACAACAATCCTCTCTCTCAATAATCTCCCTAAACGTTAACGGACTAAACTCTCCAATTAAAAGACACATAGTAGAGAACTGGATTAGGAAAAATAAACCGGACTTCTGCTATCTGCAAGAAACACACCTACAGATGCAGGATAAGCACAGGCTTAGAATAAAAGGTTGGAAAGTAATTATTCAGGCCAATGGAAAACAAAAAGAGTAGGGACAGCCATTCTTATATCAGACCAAATTGCATTCAACATCAAGAAAGTGATCAGAGACAAAGAGGGTCACTACTTACTGATCAGGGGAACATTAGATCAAGAAACACTAACCCTGGTCAATATCTATGCACCTAATGTAGAGCCAGCAAAATATGTGAGGCAACTACTGGCAAACCTAGAGAAACACATGAAGGGAAATGTGATAATAGTAGGGGACCTCAGTACTCCACTATCACCACTGGACAAATCCACCAAACAGAAAAATAGCAAAGAAATAAGAGCTCTGAATGAAAAATTAGAAGATTTAGGGCTAATAGATTTATATAGAGCCCTCCACCCCCAGAAAGCAGAATACACATTCTTCTCAAGCCCACATGGAACCTTCTCCAGAATAGACCATGTCTTAGGATACAAAGCCAACCTATATAAGACCACAAAGGTAAGGATCATTAGAAGTACCCTCTCAGATCACTATGCAACAGAGCTCAATATTGAGGTAAAGAAGAAGCAATGGAGAAAAACTAATACCTGGAGATTAAACAACATGCTGCTCAACAACAGCTGGATCAAAGAACAACTCAAGGAAGAAATAAAAAGATTCCTTGAGACAAATGACAATGAAGAGACAACATGTCAAAATTTATGGGACACAGCAAAAGCAGTAATTAGGGGGAAACTCATAGCAATACAGGCCTATGTCAAGAAACAGGAAAATAACAAAACCAACAGTTTAAAAGATCACCTCAAAGAATTGGAACAACAGCAAAAGAGAAATCCAACCACATCCAGAAGGCAAGAAATAATAAAAACCAGAGCAGAAATAAACAACATAGAAACTAAGAAAACAATACAAAAAATCAATGAGACCAGGAGTTGGTTCTTCGAAAAAATAAACAAGATAGACAAACCACTGGCAAAACTCACCAAAAAAAAGAGGGAAAACACCCAAATCAGTAGGATCACAAATGAAAGGGGAGAGATTACAACAGAACCCCAAGAAATACAACATATCATGAGATCATATTATGAACAACTATACTCAACTAGGCTAGAGAACCCAGTAGAAATCGATAGATTCTTGGAAAAACACCCTCTTCCAAGACTGGAAAAGGAAGATCTAGAAATCCTAAACAGACCAATCACCTCAGAGGAAATTGAAGATGTAATTAAAAAACTCCCTAAGAACAAAAGCCCAGGCCCAGATGGATTTACAGGTGAATTCTATCAAACATTTCAAGAAGAGTTACTACCACTTTTCCATAGGCTCTTCCAAACCATAGAAAAAACAGGAATCGTCCCCAACTCCTTTTATGAGGCTAATATCACACTCATTCCCAAAGAAGGCAAAGACACCACCAAAAAAGAAAACTACAGACCAATCTCACTAATGAACATAGATGCAAAGATACTCAATAAAATATTAGCAAACCGAATCCAGTACTTCATCAAAAAGATCATACATCACGATCAAGTGGGATTCATCCCAGGAATGCAAGGTTGGTTCAACATACGCAAATCAATCAACATTATACACCACATCAACAACATGAAAGACAAAAACCACATGATCATATCAATCGATGCAGAGAAGGCGTTTGACAAAATCCAACATCCTTTCATGTTAAAGACACTCAGCAAAATAGGGTTAGAAGGAACCTTCCTCAAGATAGTTACAGCCATATATGAAAAGCCTACAGCCAACATTATACTCAATGGTGAGAAACTAGAAGCATTCCCACTAAGATCAGGAACTAGGCAAGGCTGTCCACTCTCTCCACTCTTATTCAATATAACCTTAGAAGTCCTAGCAATAGCAATCCGACAAGAGAAGGAAATCAAAGGAATTCAAATTGGGAAAGAGGAACACAAGCTATCTCTATTTGCTGACGATATGATGATATACATCGAAAACCCTAAAGAGTCCACAGTAAAACTCCTAGAAACAATTAACCAATACAGCAAAGTGGCTGGTTACAAAGTCAATACACAAAAGACAGTAGCGTTTCTATATACAAACAATGAAGTTGAGGAGAGAGAGATTAAAAATACAATTCCATTTAAGATAGTTTCAAAAAATATCAGGTACCTAGGAGTCAACCTTACAAGAGAAGTGAAAGACCTATACCAGGGAAACTTCAAAACACTTCAGAAAGAAATTGAAGACGATCTGAAGAAATGGAAGAACATCCCATGCTCATGGATAGGTAGAATTAACATAATCAAAATGACTATCCTACCCAAACTCCTATATAGATTTAATGCAATCCCTATCCAAATCCAGACACAATTCTTTAAAGAATTAGAACAATCATTCACAAAATTCATCTGGAACCACAAAAGACCCAGGATAGCCAAACAAATACTGAAAAACAAGAAGCTGGGAGGCATCTCCTTACCTAACTTGAAACTATACTATAAAGCCATAGTAATCAAAACAGCATGGCACTGGAACAGAGACAGGACCTCAGACCAGTAGGTCAGAACAGAATTCCCAGACATAAACCCCCAGGTATATAGCCAACTAATATTTGATAAAAGAGGCAAGAATCTGAAATGGAACAAAGAAAGCCTATTCAACAAATGGTGTTGGTACAACTGGAAAACCACATGTACGAAAGTGAAAATCAACCCATACCTTACTCCTTATACAAAAATCAACTCAAAATGGATCAAAGCCCTTGAAATCAGACCCGAATCCATAAAGTTTATCGAGAATAAAATAGGCAGAACACTCAAAGACCTATATATCAAAAAGGTCTTTGAGAATGGAGCACCAATGGCAAGAACGTTAGCATCAAATATAAACAAATGGGACTACATCAAACTAAAAAGCTTCTGCATGGCAAAAGAAACCCCACTTAACGCAAGAAGATAGCTAACAGAATGGGAAAAAATCTTTTCACTCGACATATCAGATAAAGGGCTGATATCTAGAACATACAAAGCACTCAGAAAACTGAGTCCCTCAAAACCAAACAAAGCCATAAAAAAATGAGGAGAAGAAATGAATAGACACTTCTCTGAGGAAGACAGAAGGATGGCCAACAAACACATGAAAACATGCTCACCTTCACTCATCATCAGGGAGATCCAAATCAAGACAACAATGAGATACCACCTTACACCAGTGAGGATGGCTCACATCAAAAATAATGGAAACAACCTTTGTTGGCGGGGATGCGGTATGAAAGGTACTCTCATCCACTGCTGGTGGGAATGCCCCCTAGTCCAACACCTATGGAGGAAAGTCTGGAGAGTGCTCAAAGAACTCAGAATTGAGCTGCCATTTGACCCAGCAATTGCTCTCCTAGGCATATACCCACAAGATGAAAGGACATTCATTCCAAAATACGTATGCACCCCACTATTTATCGCAGCACTCAGTATAATAGCCAAATCTTGGAACCAACCTAGATGTCCAACAACGGATGAATGGATCATTAAGATGTGGTACATATACACAATGGAATATTACATGGCAGTTAGAAATGATACAATCACAGACTTTGCAGCAACGTGGATGGACCTAGATCATGTTATGTTAAATGAAGTAAGTCAGAAGACAAAAGATAAACACAGAATGGTAGCACTATTCTGAAACACCTAGAACATATATTTTACACACAACTAATACCTAACAATCATATAACAGGGTTTAACAGGGTAGGAACTCCGAACACTGTAATAGTCAACATATACGTGGGAGCAGTGTCCAAAATACATGAAAAAGGAACAACGCAAACTCTTGACTGCTCATTATACCACAAAGAAAACAGCAACAACAGAAACAGCAACATAGAGAGAACAGGTATGTAATCAGACTCCCACAACAAAAGCCCACAATAATCCCTTAGAGATCGTAAACAGGAACACAAGTATAGAACACCACGGGAAATCACGGACTGCAATGGCAACATACCATAACACTACGTTTTAATCCCTTTACCTTACTATATTTTAAATAACCTCTCAGCTTTTCTGTCCACAGGCACCCTTAGATACAAAGGGCGGACAAACTAAGATGGCAACTCGGGATACCACACGAGACACCATACCTTGCTTGCACTACGAGATGGCCACGAGAAAACTCTTTAACATACACTTTATGTCTACGTTAAACCTTCTTTTAGGAATTGAAGCACGTGACCAGTCAGACCACCAAAGCAGTACCTGCGACGTACAGACCTAAACTACAGGCTCTAGTCATCGAACACATTCAACCAAACCAGCATTCCCTTGCTATTCTCTCCTTTCTTCTCGCTACTTTTTTCTTTTTTTCTCTTCTATTCTTCTCTTTACTTTTTCCCCTTTCTCTTCTCCCTTTCTTTCTACGGTATTTTCTCTTTTCTCTTCCTTCATACCCCTCCCATATACCTTCCCCTTTCTCCCCCCCCCCCCCCGGAAACCCAACTATCCCTTCACCCCTCAATCCCACCCAGATCTCCCATCATATTAAAACTCTCCACCCTCAGTCCTTAATCTTCTAGGCATCAAGATCGACCTCCTACCCAACGAACCAGTACCCAACACCCAGGCGAGGGTACACCCAGCCAAACCCACACCTCGTCTCCTGCAAGAAAAGACAGCCAACTCCCCTGTGGACTCATGCTGCGAGACCCTCCCTACCATCTCCCCCTAGCCGCAAATTCTTACCAATCTGAAGAAGGTCAGGGGGTGTGATTGGAAGATGCCTGGGAACCCACACACCACAAGAAAAATCCAAAATACAACGGGAAAAACCGTACTTTCAACATAGTTATAAGACCCGTAATACACCACCTCTTTACCTGTTCTCCCCCAAATATAAAGTAGTCTTTTGCACCACTTTGGTCCTTTAAAAACTTCGCTAACTCATTTTATTTCTTTCTTTTTTTTTAACTTATTTATTTTTTTAAATGTTTGCCCTACATATACATGTGTGGGCACATACACTTTTATTTCCTTTTTTTTTTTATTTTAATCGTTTTTGGGTATGCGACCTATTTCTGTTACCCACTCTGTCCAACCCAAATACACCGACAATATAATGGAGCACCACTTCCCTCTGCAAGGGCACACTAAACAAAGGGGAAATCCTACATAAAAAAAAAAGAGCTCTTATCTACTAGAGATAGGAACTCATAGTTGTTTACAATACAGGGTTATCTCCTACCTTGAAAATATGTCATGTGGAATCAACTTAGACCTCAGGTGATTAGATACCATTCAACCAGCCTTGAACCCTGGAACTCAGACATAGAAACGGCACAGCTCTTCACAACAGCTGCAAGAAACAAACTCCATCTGGGACAGCCTTAATACTGCAGGGTCAACAACAAGGGCCAGCTCTAACATGATATCCCGACAATGAGGAAAATGTGAACAACTTGACCTTAGAGCAGTTTAGCCTACCTCACCAGCTAATGACAAGACAAAACCGGAAGACGTGGCACCCTCTGATAGGTCCAAAAGCCAAGATCGTGATTTACAGATGACTGGATGCTAGAACCATGACCAGACTGTATACATCTTGGGACCAATAAAAAAGCCCTAGTCTAGGGTTTGAACTAAGACCTGCACAATAAGCATGATCCCCAGTCCCAAAGGTCCGGCAGAGACAATTGTAATGGAAAGGGGCTTCTGGAAGCACAAAGAAAGACGCTATCCTAGATGCCATCTAGGATCAGTGCAAAGACCAAGATCACCAACCACAGAAGATGGATTAAAATGGCACTGAGGTAACAGAACCTCTAGATTCACAAAGACTGACTTCACCATAAGTCCCACCTCAGGATCTATACAGATACTGAGACCTCTAAACACAGAGCTCTGATTGTATCACCCTGGACAGAGCAGAAGTCTACCACACACCAAAAAAAAAAAAAACAAAACAAAAAAAAAAAACCCACCACCGGGAGAGTAATGATCCTGAGCAGAGACTAGAGCTGATCCCATGACAGTATACTCCAAGGACGGAGAAACCCCATATCACATAGGGCAAGTGAATTCCTTTTCGAATGACCCCAATATATATATATATATATATTACCTTCATTTATTATTGTTATTATTATTTTTATTTACCTAGCTATTTTGGTCGATTTCCCTTTTTGGATGTGATTATTGAAATTGTTGTCCCCAATTATCCTTATTTTTTTTTCTTTCTCTTCCTTTCTTTTCTTTCGTTATGTGCTATGCCCTGTTTCTTATTTCAAGACCACGGCGTGTTTTTTTGTTTGTTTTTTGTTTGTTTTTGTTTTTTATTTGTTTTGTTTTGTTTGTTTGTTTTTTATCTGTTTTTTTTTGTGGTGCTTATCGATATAGCTGGAGTCCTCACTGGATATTTGACACTTCTTTTGGTACTGGTGGAGTGTTTCACCTTCTTTTTCTCATTCATTTCCCAAATCGATGATGGGAACCTCTAGAAAGATTCTGCCCATTTTCGGGGTATTAGACTCTTACCCCCAGTTTATTTATTTTCTCTTTTTCAGGCAAAACCACGCAACTTGAACTAGCTAGCCCTGCCCCCACTTAGAGGGGGAAATAAGGGAGGCATCAAGACCAAACTGATGCAAGACTACTAAGTAGTAGGTTAGATACAGAGGGGACCACATATTCTAGACGCCCTGGGGGTGAGGGAAGAGGAAATGGGAGGTAGGACAAAAACGGAGGGGTAGGGAGGACAATTTAGGGATGGGAATCCCCCCTGATTTTATGTAAATATGTACCTAAAATATTATTGTCAACAATATGTAAGCCACTATGATCAAAATAAAAATTATATTAAAAAAAAGGAAAAATAAGTATTTTAAAAAAGAAAGTGATGGGGAGGCTATCTGTATATTTAGGAATACATATCTTAAGATGCATTATTATAAAGGTATTAAGCTTACGTAGGCAATATAGGCTTCCCAATTAGGTCTTCTGAGATATTCTTGTGGGGAGTGAAAGCCAAGGCACTTTTTCATATCACATATTTTGGTCTAGATTTAAGATATGATTTGCTGTATTTCAGAATCCTGTAATGTTCTTGAGCTGGGGTTTTTGCTGCAGCTGAATCCTGTATCATGCAAAAGTCCACGATTTGATGGGAGTGAGAGGGGTCACAAGCTTGAGTCAGCAGGCGTATTGGTTGTGGTTTCTTGCTGGGATGTGAGATGGGGGATCGAGAGGGTGTCTTTCATTGAGGAGCTGGATGGTGGTTTATTGGGGAAGGAGGTCATCTTGGTGCCTAACGAGTTAAGAACTGAGGGTAAAGAGGGTTAAATAATGGGGAGATAACAAATCTGGGTTGGGATATGGGGGAGTAGAAGGGTCTCTGGGTGTAGAAGGGAAATATATAAGAGGGGCTATATACATTGTATAGATGAATTGTTTAAGGATAAGGCTTGGCAGTCAGAGAGGACAACTGTATAGAAAGTAACGTTTATATAGACACTAATTTCTGAGATCTATTTGAGTGCTATCCTCCATATATAGGGTATTCCATTTCCTTTCCTATAAATAGTCAAGGATTAGAATATTTTTGGACGATGTTAAAAAGGGTAAAAAGTGTAGGGTACCTATCTGAGACCCACCCATTTCTGGGAGGGGTCTTGGAAACGGATAATAGGTGTGACCTTAATTGCAAGACCCGGCCCATTCCTGGGAGGGGTCTTGGAATAGGTAGATAAACCCGGAAGCCAGGGGATTAAGGGCTTTTGCCTTTTGGCCCTGCTGGGCTCTCTGATGGAGATGGCTGAAAGAGGATAAGACGCAGGGCAAGCCTAGAATGGCTGTATGCTTGAAAGGTTATGAGTAGGCCACACACATGTGGTGGCTAGGGCCTGAATAAAAATGATTCTTCCTGAAGCCTGCGTGTGAGTAAGTGATTTCACCTGGGCCTGGAACTCGCTGGCTGCATGGGGGTTGCTGAGCCACGTGGCCTGGGATGGCAGACAGAGAAATCCACCTCCATCCATCGCCATCCAGCCCCATTCTTAATTATTTAACACTACAAAAAGGGATGTTAAAAAGTGCCCACGTGCTTTTGAAAATGGTTATCGTAAGAAAAGACACTCCTGCAGTGCTATGGATGAGAGAATTTTCCTTTAAATTAGTGTAAGTTGGGTTAGATAAAAAATATAGCAGGTAGGGTGCTTTCTTGGGCTAACCTGTGTTCAAACCCCAGCACCCTATATGCTCCCTTAAGTATGGCCAGGACTAGAACTCCTAAGTGCAGAATCCAGGAGTAACCCATGAGCATTGCCAGATGGCTCTCAAAATAAAGGTGTATATAATTTTAAATAATTTAAAGAGGGATCAGAATTTGATTTTTAGAATTATTGTAAAGTAGTAGTATTTCCATAACATAAAGTCAATGGATAAAATTAAATAAAAGAAGTCTTATCACTCAAATATTTTCTACTTACTATGTTTATGACTATGCTTTAAGTGTAGCATAATTCCCTAGATTAATCAAGTAATCATATACAAAAGCCTGAGATTAATTGGAAATAATGTACACTATTTGGTTAGATGGGTAACTTTCTGCTAAAACCCTTTGTAGCAATGGTGACCAATGTCACTGACATCAAGTAATGCTTCAGTGTATGAAATATAATCAAAAGAGGTAAAAATTGATTCTGTATCATTTGCTAAAAGTGATTCTCCTATATACAGCATTTTCCTTTTACAAGATGATTTCCTAGATATCTGAATAACACATATCAGTAAAGTAAAATCTTCAAATGAAGGTCATCCAACAACATAAGATTTGGGTTTCCAAATGACTACATGAAGTAGAGTAGGCAGGCCAGGCAGGCCCAACATACCTTGAAACTATTGCAAGGAACTGACATAAAACCTCTCCTTATTTAAGGCCACTGGGTTTTTTGAGAGACTTAATTTATTCTAAATATCCCCATGACATTGAAAATGGTTGAATAACATGCGAAACGAATGATATGAAGTGTTAATCCACTGGTGACAGTATAATAGGAGATACATAGACAATAAAAACTGGGGTCAGAGCAGTAGTACAATTGGTAATGTCTGTTTTGCTTGAGATGGACTCAAATTTGATCTCTAGAATCCCATATGATTCTCTGAGTGCCTCCAAGAGTGATCTCTGAGGACAGTAGGAGTAAGCTCTGGGCACCACAAAGTGTGGTTCAAAAACCCAAAATAATCATCATACTAATAGTAGTAATGATAATGATGATGGCAGCATTTTGTGAGTTGGCTAAATTTATGTCAATGAGAAATTTTGTTACAGAAATTTTAGATATTTGTTTATTGCAAATAAAATAAATGTTTTTTTCTTGTTCTACCAGTGCCATGTATATCTTAGATGTTAACCCCTAATTTATAATTATTGGGTGACTATTATCTCCCATTCCCATTCCATGAGTAGTTTGCATCCTAGTCACTGTTTCCTTTGAGGTGCAGAAATCTCTCAGTTTAGAGTAGTCCCATTTGTTTCTCTTTGCTTCCACTTGTTTGGTTGGCAATGTTTTTTACTTGAAGATACCTTTAGGTTATTAATTAAATGACAATAAAAATGTCATGGAGTTTTCTGCCTATATTATTCTCTATGTAATTAAGGTTTCAGCTCTGATGCCAAGTCTGTAATCCATTTTGATTTTGAGTTTTGTACATGGTGTTAAAAAAGAAGTCTGACTTAGCTTTTTCATGTAGTTGACCAGTTTTCTGCACAAGTTGTTGAAAAGCTTTTCTTGTATTTCTTGCCCTTTTATCAAAGAGCAATACTTGTATACCTGGGGTCAGTCTCAGAGTACTCGTCTATTCCATTGATCAGATGGTCTTTTCTTTATTCCAATACCATGCTTTTTAAATGACTATTACTTTATAACACATTTTAAAAATGGGGGAGAGTGATTCCCATCTTCTTTTTCTTAAGATTTTCTATAGCTCTTCATGGACAATAACTAGATCCAAATGATTTTTAAGAGTATTTTTTGTTCCATACGATTTCAATTATTGTTCCAAATGCTTTTAAAGAGTTTTTGATCCACTTCTTTTTAAAAATGTCATGGTTATTATCTTCAGGATTGCATTAAATTTGTATATTCTTTGGAAAGTATTGCTATTTAAATAACATTAATGGATTGGGAATCCTTGAGCAAGATGTCTCCATTTTTTGTGTTCTATTTTATTTCTTGAAGGATTGTTTTGTAGTTTTCTAGGTAGTTTGCCTCTTTAATTTAGTTCACTCCAAGGTATTTGATTTCTGGGGCACAATTGTGAATGGTATTGGTTCTTTTTTTAAACATATCTCTCTTGTCTTTCATTGTTTTGTGTAGAAAATACATGGATTTTGCACACATTAATTTTGTAGTTTTCCACTTTACTATATAAATCTTTTGATTTTAGAAGCTTTATGGTAAACTATTTAGGTTTCTAGAAACTTTATGATAAAGTACTTAGTGTTTTCTAAATATAGTATCTTGTTGTCTGCATACCCTGAGAAGCTGACTTCTGCCTTTCCTATCTTAATTCACTTGATATTTTTTTCTTACCTGATTGCTGTGTAAGTGTATATTCAAGTATTATATTTGTATTCAAGAGAAATTTCGAGAGAGGGTAACCTTGTCAATCTCAGAGGAAAGTCTTTTAGGTTTTCTCCATTGATAATAAATGTTTGCTATATGCTTATTATGGTAAATGATTTTGAATATATTTAGAAAAGTTCCTTCAATTTCTATCTTGTTGAGAATTTTTATCATAAATGGTGCTAGAATTTATCTAATGCTTTCTCTGAATCTATTTTATGATCATATGAGTTTTGTTTTGTCTTTTGTTGATATGGTGTATCATATTGATTGACTTGCATACGTAAAACCATCTTTGCATCTCTGGAATGAATCCTAGTTAATTATGGTTTATGACCTTTTTTATTTTTCCTTGGGAAAAAGGTGTTTTATTGTTTCTCAGATTTTAAACATTGTGGGATCTTAAATGGGACAAATTTTAGTAGTGTGATTTATTCCTGTTGCACATATCCCTTGATTAGTACGAAGTGTCCATTTTTGTCCCTTACAGCTTTTCTGAGTCTAAAGTTTGTGATGGCTGATATTCATATGGCCACCCCTGCTTTTTAAGAATGATTTTTGCTTGGATAAATTTCCTCCAGCCTTTGGTTTTGAGTCCATGTTTGTTATGACTCTTCAGGTGTGTTTCTTGTAGGCAGCAGAAGGTTGGATTCATCTTTTTTGTTCCATTTAGCTACTCTGATTCTCTTATCTAGTGCATTTAGTCCATTGACATTGAGGGGGATGATTGTCATGAGATTTAATGTCATCTTTGTGTTTAAGTTTGGTGTGTCTGTTGGTCTGTCTTGTCTTAAAGTAGACCTTTCAGTTTTTCCTTTAAGGCTGATTTTGCATCTGTCAAGTTTCTGAGCTGTTGCTTATCTGTGAAGCTATGTATCTTTCCTTCAAACCTGAACATGAGTCAGGCTGGGTGCAGTATTCTAAGTAAAGCATCCATGTTATTCAGTCTTGTCACAATATCCCACCACTGTCTTCTGGCCTTGAGAGTTTCTTGTGACATATCTGCTGTAAATCTTAAGGATGCTCCTTGGAATATAATTTCCCTTTTGGATCTTGCTGCTTTCAGTATTCTATCTCTATCTGTGGGATTCGTCATTGTAACTAGGATGTGTCTTGGGTCACATTTTACTTTGGGTCTCTTTTAGCTGGTACTCTTCGGGCATGGATTTGATTGCATGCAGTCTTTAGCTCTGGGAACAACCCCCATTCTTGATTAAAAAAAGACTCTCATCAATGGGGCCAGAGTGATGGTACTGCAATAGAGCATTTGCCTTGCACATGGTTGACCTAGGATGGATAGTAGTTCTATCACTGGTGTCCCATGTGGGACAATGTTCTATTGTAATTCTTAACTTCTACTTGGAGATTTGTGTTTATTCATCAACAGATGAATGGCTAAAGAAACTGTGGTACATATACACAATGGAATATTATGTAGCCTTCAGGATAGATGAAGTCATAAAATTTTCCTATACATAGATGTACATGGTATCTATTATGCTGAGTGAAATAAGTCAGAGGGAAAGAGATAAATGCAGAAAAATTTCACTCATGTATGGATTTTAAGAAAAATAAAAGACATTTTTGCAATAATTATCAGAGACAGAAGAGAAAAGGGCTGGAAGGTCCAGCTCATAACATGAATCTCACCACAAAGAGTGATGAGTGCAGTTAGATAAATAACTACATTGAGAACTGTCATAACAAAGTGAATGAATAAGTGAAGTAGAAAGCCTGCCTAGAGTACAGGCGAGAGTGGGGTGGAGAGGAGGTAGATTTGGGACACTGGTGATGGGAATGTTGTACTGGTGAAGGGGGGGGTGTTCTTTACATGAATATAACCCAACTACAATCATATTTGTAATCAAGGTGTTTAAATAAAGATATTAATAAAAAAGAATTGGGGTTGTATCATTTGGAATGCTTTCTCCGCATTTATTGATATGATCATGAGTTTTTCCTTTTATTTTTGTTGATATGGTGTATTATGTTGATTGATTAATGTATGTTAAACTATCCTTGCAGTCCTGGTCATGATGAGGCATTGAATCCTATTTGCTAGATTTTTGTTGCGGTTCTTTGCACCTGATTTCATCAGGGAAATTGGTTTGTCTTTTTCTTTTTTGTAGCATCTCTGTCTGGTTTTGGTATCAAGGTGATGTTAGCATCATAAAAACTATTTCGAAGTGTTCCTGATTTTTCATCTTCATAAAAGGTCTGAAAAGTGTTGGTAGTAGTTCCTCTTGAAAGATTTGAGCCCAGAGACAATAGAGTTAAGGGCTGGAAGGGCCAGAAGGACCAGCTCACAATTTGAAGCTCACAGAGTAGTGAACGCTGTTAGGGAAATAACTACACTAACAACTAGCAAGACAATGTTAAAGAATGAGAGTAGTAGAATGCCTGTCCGAATGCAGGCAGAAGTGGGGGGCATTGGTGGTGTGAATATTACACAGTGAAGGGGGGTATACTGTTTATGACTGAAACCCAACTACAAATATACTTATAATCATGGTGCTTAAATAAAGATTTATATAAAAAGAAAAGAAAAAAGAGAAAGGTTTGAAAGAATTTGTTAGTGAATCAATCAGGGCCTGGGTTTTTGTTTTTTGGAAGACTTTTGGTTACCATTTTAATTTCCTCAATAGTGATGGGTCTGTTTAGATATGCTAGATAATCCTGTTTTAACTGTGGAAGATTATGAGTCCAAGAATTTAGCCATTTCTTCCAGGTTCTCAATTTTTTTTCGGCATAGAGTTTCTTAAAGTTGACTCTGATTACCTTTTGAATCTCTGCAGTATCTGTAGTGATCTCCCCCTTTCATTTCTAATCCAGTTTATTATCTATATACTCGAGTGTAAGCCAAAAAAAACTCGAACTAGGTTTATCCTCAGGTCATACAGGTTATTTGATTGGGCGCATGCACACCTAATCAAATACATGTGTTTCTGCCATCTGCTGGAGGAGGCGGTGCTTCACCTCCTTTCTCCTCCCTCCAGGCAACACTTATAATCCCAATTGCAGATCCCTCCCAGCTGTGGGTGGGTCTGACCACACAGGTTATATTAGCATATGGAATTCGGGAAGGGATAACATTAGTGTGGGGTATTTGTAATAGTTATCTTTTGCATCTGTTCTCATTGCCTGCTTTTTCTCCTCCCCCCTAGGAGAAGGGGTGCAGTTTGGAGCTGAATAAATGGGAGGTAGGAAAGCTGGGAAAGAGAGCTTTTTTCTTGCAGGCTTAAGGCTTCCTTGAGAGGAGCAACTGGCTTGTTGGTAAACTGCTTGAGTGCGACTTTCTTGCCGCTTATTACTCATATCTGTACGGATTATTTACTGCAGATAAATACAACTGGAACATCTTACTCTGTCCTTACTGGATAGAGGATATGGGACTTCCCTTTCCCTTTGGGGAATTGGAATAATCAAGCCCTAACCCTACATCCAGGCAACTAAACACTTTGATAATAGAGTAAAATATAATCTAATACAAAATAATATGTGTTATCAATTTATACTAATTCTGAACTTATTTTATACATCTTACAACTCATTTATTTTGTCAACTTATTATTTTTACTATTATTTACTTATTTACAACTTTAAACCAATTCACAATTCAATCCATTTGACTGAAGGAAACAAAAAATATACTCTGTAAAATAACTGAAAATAAACCTTTTATTTGTTTGGGTTTTTGTTTGTTTATTTGTTTGCTATTGGGCCACATCTGGCAGTGCTCAGTGTTTATTCTTGTATCTCCACTCAAGGATAACTATTTGTGGGCTCAGGGGAACATACAAGATTCTAGACATTAAACTTGGGTTGGCCACATGCAAGATAAACATCATACCTACCTTGTGTACAAAATGCAATAAAAGTATGTATTCTACATATACTTTAGCACAGTATAATTATTTAATGATATTATTATTATTTTAAAGGAAAAAATTGAATGTTTAATTGATGTCAATGAGACTGTTCAATTACTTGGATTTAATACAGATTCTATGTTTAGCCTGTTGCATGAATGTCTGGCTCATGGTGAGTATTCATTAAATTTCTGCGTGCTTACAAAAACTAATAATAGCTATTCATACTTCCTTACTGTGGTATATTGCTTTGATAACAGAAATGTTTCTTATTTCTGACTTAGAGCTGACAACAAAGATATGAAAAATTGAAGATAACTAGTTAAGTATATTTTTAAGACCATGGCTCTTAAGGTAATTTAGGAATCTTCAAGCATTACTTTACAAATCTTTGAGGTTAAAACTACTCTAGTAATACTGTAAGGTTTCTGTTGTTTAATTAATGTGAGTTTCTTTATATTGTAGTAAGAAATACATCAACATTTGGAAGTTCTAAAAAACTTAGATCTGATATATTTTAAATGTGAAAAGCCATATAGGTAAGAGCCAACCAAAGGACTGAAGCCATGTTTACAGTGGGAAGGGCTCTTGTCTTGCAAGCAATCAACATGGGTTCAATTTACAACACTTCACATGGCCCCCTTGTCTCCATCATGAGTTATCACTGAATATAAATTCAGTAATAAACTCTGAGCAAAGCAGTGTGTGCCCCCCTTACAAAAATGAGCCAGCCGAATTCTGAGGTAGGTCAAATATACTTTAATGATAAGGATTGTAGATAAAAACCATCTCATGAGTTTTTTAATTAGTTAGAAATGTTTTTGCATTGCAACTTACGGTTTAGAAACTACTACTGTAATTCTGTAAGGTATCAAAGAAAAATATCTACAGTAATAAGAAAAGGCTACTAAATTATTTGTCATGCAAAACATTTTTAATCCATTTCTTCCAGAATCTCAGTTTTTGTGGGATTGAATTTCACAAAGTATCTCTAATTACCCTTTGAATTTCTGCACTGTCCATATTAATCTCCTCCTTTTCTTTTCTAATTTAGTTTATTAAGTCTCTCTCTCTCCCTTTCTTTGAGTTTGGCTAATGGTCTGTCAATCTTTATTTTTTTTTTCAAAGAACCAACTCTTGCTTTCATTGATCTTTCAGATTGTTTTTTTGTATTTCCAGTTCATTGATTTCTGCCCTAAGCTTTATTATTTCCTTCTGTCTGCCTATTTTAGGTTCATTTTGTTGTTCATTTTACATATTTTTAAGATGTTCCATTAAATTTTTTCTTTAGAACCTGTCTTTCTTCCTGTTTAGTGCTTCCTAAACTATAAAATTTCCTCTTAGTACCACGTTTGCAGTGTTCCACAAATTCAGATAATTTGTGTCTTCATTCTCATTTGTTTGAATGCTTTGATTTCATTTCTGACACACTGATTCTTCAATAGTAAGTTTTTTTTTATTTTGAATTGTTAAAGTTTTTTTCTGTGTCTGTTTTTGATACATCTCTAATTTAAGTGCATACTGATCTGAGAAATTCTTGGTATGTCTTATGTCCCAAAATGTGGTCTATTTGGACAATGACTCATATACATTGGAGAAAAATGTGTATCCACTTCTCTGGGGATATAGAGCCACATATCTTACTTCAGAGTTAATATATGGGATTTAGCCTGGTTGACCTATTAAGGTGTGACAGGGCAGCGTTGAAGTCTCCTATTACTGTGCTGCTATTAAAGTCTTCTTTCAGATATGTCAGCAATTGTTTTAAATATTTTTAAATACACTGCTGTTCCCTCATTGAGTGCATTTATGTTTATGAGTGTGATTTCTACCTGGTGCACATATCCCTTGATTATCAAGAAGTGTCCCTTATTGCCTTTTAAAGTCTAAAGTCTGTGTAGTCTTATATAAGAATGATCACTCCTGGGAGTAATTTTTGGGAGAGGGGCACACCCTGTGATGTCCTCAGAAATCACTCCTGGCTTGGGGGACCATATGGGACACCTGGGATTGAACCAAGGTCCATCCTGGGTTAGCCAAATGCAAGGCAAATGCCCTACTGCTGTGCTATGGCTCTGACTTCCACTCCTGCCTTTTAAAGAGAAGTGTTTGTTGAATAATTGTTCTCCAACCTTCGATAATGTTGGGTCTGCTTTGCCTTACAGTAAATCTTTCTGGTCTTTTAAGATTGGTTTTGAGTATTAAAGTTCCTTAGCTATTATCTATCTGTGTAACTGTGTAACTTTCCTTCAGTCTTGAAGGTAACTGGCTGGGTGAAGTATTCTTGAATTTTGTATCATTGAATTTTGTCACTATATCCCACCACTTCTTTCAGACCTTGATGGTTGCTTTTGACAAGTCCGCCCTAAATCTAAGTATGCTCCTTTGTACATAATTTTCCTTTTTAATCTTTCTGCCTCCAGTATTCCATCCCTGTCTATGGGATTTATCATTGTGTCTAGAATGTGCCTTTGGGTGTTTTATTTTGGATCTCTTTTTGCTGGTAATCATTGGGCATGTAAAATTTGGTCTTATGCATTCTTTAGTTCTGGGAGTTTTTCTGCATTGATGTAATTGACTGTTGTTTTTTATGGAAATTTTCTCCTGGGCTTCTGGGACTCCAATGATTCTTATGTTGTTTCTACTGAGTTTATTGCAGACCTCTCTTTTTATCTGTTCACATTTTTTGAGGATATTTTCCATCATCTAATCATGTGCTTAAAGGCTCTTTTCCAGATTCTTTTGTTATTTGGAATTGTTATTCCTCTCATCTTCCAGCTAACTTTTTTTTTTTTTTTTTGGTTTTTGGGCCACACCCGGCAGTGCTCAGGGGCTACTCCTGGCTGTCTGCTCAGAAATAGCTCCTGGCCGGCACGGGGGACCATATGGGACACTGGGATTCGAACCAACCACCTTTGGTCCTGGAGCAACTGCTTGCAAGGCAAACACTGCTGTGCTATCTCTCCGGGCCCCCAGCTAACTTTTTTAATGCAGCTTTTTCTATATTGGTGAGGCTTTACAGTGAGATTTTTATTTTGGCTACCAAATTTTTTTTGGGGGGGGAGGGAGGTTTGAGCTTCACCCTGTGACACTCAGGGGTTACTCCTGGCTCTGTGCTCAGAATCATGGCTTGAGGGACCATATAAGACACCGGGATCAAACCCAGGTCTGTCTGCCTGGGTCCACAGTGTGCAAGGCAAATGCCCTACCACTGTGCTATCACTCCAGAGCTATCAAGTGTTTTGGTTTGGAGTTTTCTTATTTCTACTTTCACGATGTCCTCTTGATTTTTTTTTGTTTGTTTTTGTTTGGTTTGGAGGCCACACCCAGCTATGCTCAGGGGTTACTCCTGGCTCTGCTTTTAGAAATCCCTCCAGGCTAGAAGGACCATATGGGACACTAAGGCTCGAATCAGGCCCTCTTGGAACTGCCATATGCAAAGCAAATGCCCTACTTCTGTGTTATTGCTGCAGCCCCTCCTCTTGATTCTTATTTTTGGTTTGTTTGGTTGGTTCCATAGATTTTTTGAGTTCCTTGAACAACCTCCAAATTTTCTCTCTACAGTATTTTTCAGAGAAGCTAGTTAGGTGGCTGGTACTTGTTGGGTTTTCAGACCCAACATTGATTCCCATGCTTGATACTCTAAACATGGTGATATTCTGTGATGTTTTCCCATAGAGTTCTTTGCAGTGTGTTTATTTTTTTATGTGTTGTGCTCTGTACATTGATTAGGAGATATTTGTCCTTGGGCAGGAGAGGCCAGTGTTTCCTCAGCAAAGGAGGGGCTTTTTCTCAGCTTAAATTTATTTTTTGAAGGAAAGGCCACTTGTCCTTTTGTTTTATAGGGCTTCTGCCAGCCTTGGTCTGTGCTAGATTCCAGCTGCTCTTGTGCCTTTTGGCAAAAGAAGCCTGTGTTCCCTCATCAGAGGAGGGACATCCTCCTCTGAGGTTAAATATGTCCTTTGGGGGAGTGGGGACTTACCCCTCTGTTTCTCAGGGCTTCTGTCAGAATGTCAGAAACTTTTTCAAAAAAGTCATACTCATCGCCATAATATATTTGAAAAGATGTTTGCATCACTTATAAAGTAAAGGAAACACAACCAATGTGACCAGCACACAGCAAAAAGTACAGCCAGTTTTGGCATGGATATGGAAAAAAGTGGGAATGTTTATTAGATCAACCTTTTTGGAAAACAATATTGACACTAGAAATCAGAGGAATGAGCTTTCTTATGATCCAGAAATTCTACTTCTGGGCATCTACTCAAATGGTCCCAAAATTCTATTCATAAAAGATATTTACTATTTTCCAGATTTTATATTTTTCTTTTATAAGACAATAGATATTGTCAATAAAAGACAATGGATTTATTCCATATATCCAAGAACAGTTGACTGGATAAAGAAACTATGGTACATATAAACGATGGAATACTACTCTGGTATTAAAGACCAAAACATGCAATTTGTTGCTGTGTGATTGGACCTGGAGAGTATTACACTGAGTGAAAAGACAAAACGAGAGGGATATATACAGAATGATATCCCATATATCAAAGTGCAACATAGAGAAATATTTCCAGATGTAGCAGAGACTGACTGAGATGTGCTCTTCAGTGTGAAGCTTATCACAACAGAGATGGGGGGGGTTAATATAGTATGCTATGGAACACCAAATAAGGATATAAAAAAGCAGAAACTGGTGGATGATATGGTGCTGGAGTGTTTTATACATGAAATTGAATTATGGTACATTGTAATTAATAGAGTTTAAAAAATTTAAATTAAAAATAATTTACAGGAGAATATAATAAGAGCATGCATGCACAAAGTTATATTTTTGGATTCCAATATAATTTCCTTAAGTTGGAAGGGAAGTTTGCTCAAAGATTTGATCAGGGAGCCTCAACCTTGAGGTTTTCAGTGTGTAGGGTGACAGTGTCACAGTGTGGCTCACACTCACAGTTCACACATAGACTAACGATAGTTACCACAAAACTGATCAAGTATATGAAGATGCACTTCAAGGAGAAAACACCACTGTCCAAACAAATGACAGCAGATATAAACAAATGGGACTACATTAAACGGAGAAGCTTCTGCACTTAAAAAAAGACAGTATGGTAATATCTAGAAACAATAGAGATTAGGGCCGATAGGACAAGCCCATGGTATGAAGCTTACCACAAAGAGCAGTAAATGCAGTCAAAGAAATAACTACACTAACAACTACCATGACAATGATAGTGAGAGAGCGAAATATAATGACTTTACCAACTAAAGTCAGGGGTTGAGGGACGAGGAAAATGGGGAAGACTAGTGGTGGGCAATTTACACTGTTAAAGGTGGCATATAGTTGATGACTGAAACCCAACTATAAACATTTTTGTAACTATGGTTCTTAAATAAATAATAATAATTAATAGTAGTAGTAGTTTTGGGGTAATACCCTCTGGCTTTCAGGGTTTACTCCTGGCACTGTGTTCAGAAATCGCTTCTGGCAGACTCAGGGGACCATATGAGATACCGGGATTTAAACCATTATCAGTCCTGGTTAGGATGTATGCAAGGCAAAGACCCTACCGCTGTGCTCTCTCTCTGGCCCCAAATAAATTATTTTTAAAAAAGTATACAAAGATGTAGATATAGTTTGGTAATGGAATTTATAGTTATCGCAGCTACCTGTGAAAATTACTCTATATTGTGACCATTCTGCATAAATTTGATTGATCTATTCAAATATGTCTGAGTATTCTTTCTCTACCCTTAATTTTATTAAAACATTTATTTGGACACTATATTGGAAGCTTCAAAAGTCTCTTTGAAGCACAAAGTTTCTACTTTTCTTGACTCATTAGCAAGTGATTTTTAATCTCTATATTTTATGGATTAATTGTAGATGACTAAATTTGAGTGAATAATCTCTAACATTTATTTCAATTTGTGGTATTCTAAATTGATATTATCATAAGTTGACCATAAAATTAGTGTTAAGTATGAATTTTATCTGCATTTTATACTCAAATGTAGATTTACTATGTTCCTAAACTGATCAGATGATGTTTTTGACATCTATTGTCTCTCTTTTTAGTGATCTTTTAAAATTGCTTTTTAAATTAAACTTAATTTATCTAATAGTTAGGGAGTGATCTTTCTTTTAATGGATTAATTAGTTGATGGCAAAATCTATATGAATTATTGACTAATTATTGAGTGGAAGAATTGATCTGCACAGCTTTGTTCTATTGATGAACTAACAATAAATGATTGTCAGCAATGAATACTGTGAACTGACTTGGGCATCTCTGCTTTCAGAGGCTCCCAATTTAGCTCTTATTTTTAAGTAAAGGGTTAATGAGTAGGTGAGACTGAAACTTAATGGGGAATAATCCTACTTCTGATACTGAGAAATAAATTACTATAAATCATTAAAAATTGACAGAATGTTGCAGAACTGGAAATGCTCTATGGAGTCTAGAATGAAGTTGTGGCCAAGACAATATTATTAATGTTTAAACCCTTTAAGATCACTCTCTACTGATGTTAAAATGCAGATTTCAAAGTATAAATTGTGTTGGTAGAATAATATCTCTCTGGAATCCACTCTAATGTCAGAGATTGTTTGGGGAGTGGAGGAGAATGAGTTCAAACTAACAAAATTTGATTACCTACTTTTTATTTAATTTTTTTCATGAGATAGATTTATATCTATATACTAGTTGCCTGTAATATTGTATCTCACTTGTAAGTAGACTTATCAGTAAAAAATAATTTTCATCATTTTTCCTGTTAGAAAAAACACAGAATGTGCACATTTAACATAAAACATATTAAACATCTAGACCTCCCAGATATTACAAGGAAGGCCAAATCATATTTGTGTGTTAATGACACCTTTATTGGGCATGAAATTCCCAGCAGTTGCAGGACAAGAACAACAGCCTGCCTCTCCAAGGGTGGCCACATCCATATGGTGACCACAGAGCAACTTACTGCCAGCTCAAGGAATATGACTTATTAATATGCTCCCTGCATTTTGTGCTGGTCTATTGTCAGAATCCTTTTACATCTTAGGTTTACTTGATGCAGACCCAGCACGCTGTAGGCATATGCGAGAGACTCAGTATATTGTAGGCAAAAGACTTGCCATTGGGTGTGTGTTTGTGGGGGGGAATCCGTGGAGTTTGGGTAAAAATTTATTCCTGATTAAATGCTCAAGTATAACTTCTATCAGTGCTCATGGGACTACATGTGTTGGCAAGGGTAGGGTCAGCTGAATGGCTTTAATTCTGTACTATCTTTCTCACTCCACAGACCAACTTTTTTTAAAAAAATTTTATTGAGATTTTGTGGTTTATAATGCTATATTAATAATAGTTTCTCATGCATGTAATTTCAAAACCACAATCTTCATCAGTATACACCCTCTCTATCAAAATGCCTTTCTTCCAGAATATCCAACTCTATTGTGCATATCAAATCTCTCATTTTGCTGCCTCATTTTACTGCTACCCTGCTGTGTATTTTTAAATCCCACATATGACAGCAATCATTATGTATCTATCCCTTTTCTTCTGACTGACTTCATTCTTTATAATATTCACTAGTTCTATTCATTCTGACTGACTTCATTCTTTATGATATTCTCTAGTTCCATTTATGTTTCTTAAAATAGCATGGTTTAGTTTACAAATTAATTTGTAGGTGATAATGTTTCTTACTCTTAGTGTGGGTTGGACAAAATAAAATTAAAAATGTGAATGAGGACCCGGCCACCTCCCCACATGGGCGCCGGACCCCTGCGTTCCACAGCAGCCCCTCGCCAAACCTCAGGGACCCCCGACCTGACTCCAGGCAGGGCGAGTGCGCCGCCACCCGGCCACCTTCCCAAGTGGCACTGGACCCCACGCTCCGCAGCAGTCCCGTGCCTGAATTCAGGGACCCCCAACCCAACTGCAGGCAGGGCGAGTGCGCCACCTCCCCACATGGGCACCCTGAGAACCCTGCACCTGACCCACCCTGTGCCGCTGGGAAGAGCTAGAGCTTATAAACTGGGTGAGCATTGGTCTACTCCCCAGAACTTGGGGTATCCTAGAGCAGCCTGGGACCCCCAGGGGCCAAGAGAGAACTCCAGGTGGGCTTGACTGAGGGAATTTCCTCAGCTGAGGCTCAGAGGGGGTGGAGCTCCTCTGACTCACAGGGAAAGGAGGGAGGACAAGGAGCGAGGCTCAGTATCACCCTCCAACATTGTGGCCAGGAGCGGAACTGCACTAGCTGCCAACAAAAGGAAAAAACAGACCAAGCCATACTAGAGAGCATATGAGGAGACAAAGCTCAGCGAGCTCACCCAACAGACCCCTCTAGAACCGCACTCAGGGAGGGGACCCATCCCCATGCCACAGGGGGCAAAAGCAGGCTGAACTCAGAAGGCACTGCACTTCAAGCCACACCAATAAATGCGAAGAAATATGGGTAAATTAAGGAGAACCCTAACATCTGGAGATATGGAGAGAAACCTTAGCAAGTTTCCAAGTCCACCAAAAAGCACAGATCCATTGGAAGGAGACTTAAAAGCAGCCATGAAGAACGAAATGGAAGCCTTGATTAATGAAATGAAGGAAACGCTAGCCACTGAATATAAGAACTCCATGAAGGAACAAATCAGCCAAATTAAAGAACTGTCAAAGAATATGAGAGATTTCATACAAAGGAAAATAAAGGAGTTAAAAGATAATGTAACAAGCCTTATGATCAGGATCATACAGTTGGAGAAGCACATTGAAGAACTCGAAAGAAAACTGCAAACAAAAAACGACCAAGAATCCATCAAGGAAATAAAAGGCAAAGCACTGGAAGGAAAAGTCCAGTATCTAATGAACAAGGACAAAAGAAATAACCTAAGAGTTGTGGGTATACCCAAATGGGAGGAAATAGGAAAAGGGGAAGAACAAGTAGTCAGGGAAATATTAGCAGAAAACTTTCCCACTCTTTGGAAAGAAGACTCAGTGTAAATCCAGGAAGTGAAGAAAGTCCCTAATAAAATAGACCCTAAGAAACCAACACCAAGACATATAGTAATCCAAATGGCAAAAAAAAAAAAAAAGGAAAAAGAAAAAGATGATCTCCTTAAAGCAATAAGGGAGAAAAAACTCAAATACAAAGGAAGGGACATAAGAATCAAACAAGATCTCCCATTTGAAATAATTCAAGCAAGAAGACAGTGGAATGACATATTTAAATGTCTGAGTGAAAGAAACTTCCAACCTAGGGTCGAATATCCAGCAAAACTCTCATTCATATTAGAGGACAGAATAAAAACATTCTCAAACAAAAACGACCTACTCAGAGACGAATTACACAATTCAAACCCCCGATTGTAACAACAACCACCCTACACAACACAACTTCACAACAGTCCTCTCTGTCAATAATCTTCCTAAATGTTAACGGACTAAACTCTCCCATTAAAAGACACATAGTAGAGAACTGGATTAGAAAACATAAACCAGACTTCTGCTGCCTGCAAGAAACACACCTACAACTACAGGATAAGCACAGGCTCAGAATAAAAGGGTGGGCATTAATTATTCAGGTTAATAGAAAACAAAAAAGAGCAGGGACAGCCATTATTATATCAGACCAAATTCTATACAACCTCAAGAAAGTGATCAGGGACAAAGAGGGACACTACTTACTGATCAGTGGAACACTAGATCAAAAGTACTACACATGGTCAATATTTATGCACCTAATGTAGAGCCAGAAAAATATGTGAGGCAACTGCTTGCAAATCTGGAGAAACTCATGAAGGGAAATGTGATAATTGTAGGAGATCTCAATACTGCACTATCACCATTGAACAGATTCACCAAATAGAAAAGCAGCAAAGAAATAAGAGCCCTAAATGAAAAATTAGAAGATCTAGGGCTAATAGACTTTTAGAGGACCCTCCATCCCACAAAACAGAATACACATTTTTCTCAAGCCCACATGGAACCTTCTCCAGAACAGACCATGTCCTAGGATACAAATATAACCAATGTAAGACCACAAATGTAAGGATCATTAGAAGCACCCTATCAAATCACTATGCAACAGAGGTCAAAATTGACTGCAAGGAGAAGCAATGGAGGAAAAACTAATACCTGTAGATTAAACAACATGCTGCTCAAAAACAGCTGGATCAAAGAGCAAATCAAGGAAGAAATAAAAAGATTCCTTGAGACAAACGATAATGAAGAGACAACTTGTCAAAATTTGTAGGACACAGCAAAAGCAGTAATTAGAGGGAAACTCATAGCAATACAGGCCTATGTCAAGAAAGAGGAAAATGACAAAAATCAACAGTTTAAAGAATCATCTCAAGGCATTGGAACAACAGCAGCAAAGAAATCCAACCACAAACAGAAGGCAAGAAATAGTAAAAACCAGAGAAGAAATAAAAAACATAGAAACTAAGAAAATAATACAAAAAAATCAATGAGACCAGGAGTTGGTTTTTTGAAAAAATAAACAAGATAGACAAACCACTGGCAAAACTCACCAAAAAAAGAGAGGGAAAACACCCAAATCAACAGGATCACAAACAAAAGGGGAGAGATTACAACAGAACCCCAAGAAATACAACATATCATGAGATCATATTATGAGCAACTATACTCAGTTAGGCTAGAGAACCCAGTAGAAATCGACAGATTCCTGGAAAAATACTATCTTCCAAGACTGGATAAGGAAGACCTAGAAAGCCTAAATAGAAAAATCACTTCAGAGGAAATTGAAGATATAATTATGAAACTCCATAAGGACAACAGTCTAGGTCCAGATGAATTTACAGGTGAATTTTATCAAACATCCTGAGAAGACTTACTACCACTTTTCCACAGGCTCTTCCAAACCATAGAAGAAACAGAAATCCTCCCCAACTCCTTTTATGAGGCTAATATCACACTCATTCCCAAAGATGGCAAAGACACCACCAAGAAAGAAAACTACAGACCATTCTCTCTAATAAACATAGATGCAAAGATTCTAAACAAAATTTTAGCAAACCGAATCCAGCACTTTAATAAAAAGATCATACATCACGACCAAGTGGGTTTCATCCTAGGAATGCAAGGTTCGTTCAACATACGCAAATCAATCAACATCATACATCACATGAACAACAAGAAAGACAAAAACCACATGATCATATCAATCGATGCAGAGAAGGCGTTTGGCAAAATCCAACACCCTTTCATGTTGAAGACACTCAGCAAAATAGGGTTAGAAGGAACCTTCCTCAAGATAGTTACAGCAATCTATGAAAAGCCCACAGCTAACATTATCCTGAATGGTGAAAAACTAGAAGCATTGTAACTAAGGTCAGGAACTAGGCAAGGCTGTCCACTCTCTCCACTCTTATTCAATATAATCTTAGAAGTCCTTGAAATAGCAATAGCAATCAAACAAGAGAAGGGAATTAAAGGGATCCAAATTGGGAAAGAGGAACTCAAACTATTTCTTTTTGTAGACGATATAATATATACATTGAAAACCCTAAAGAGTCCACAGTAAAATTCCTAGAAACAATTAACCATTACAGAAAAGTGGCTGGTTATGAAGTCAATACACAAAAGACAGTAGTGTTTCTCTATACAAATAACGAAGCTGAGAAGAGAGAGATTAAAAATACAATTTCACTTAAAATAGTTTCAAATAAAATCAAGTACCTAGGAATCAACCTTACAAGGATAGTGAAGGACCTATACCAGGGAAATTTCAAAACACTTCAGAAAGAAATTGAAGAGGATCTAAGGAAATGGAAGAATATCCCATGCTCATGGGTAGGTAGAATCAACACAATCAAAATGACTATCCTACCCAGACTTCTATATAGATTCAATGCAATCCCTATCTAAATCCAGGCATCATTCTTTCAAGTCTTAGAACAATCAATCATAAAATTCATCTGGAACCACAAACGAACCAGGATAGCTAAACAGACACTGAAAAACAAGAAGTTGGGTGGCATCTCTTTACCTAACTTGAAGCTATACTATAAAGCCATAGTGATCAAAACAGCATGGTACTGGAACAAAAACAGAGCCTCAGAACAGAATTTCCAGACATAAATCCCCAGATATACAGTCAACTAATTTTTGACAAAAGATCCAAGAACTGAAAATGGAACAAAGAAAGTCTCTTCAACAAATGGTGTTGGTACAACTGGAAAACCACCTGTAAGAAACTGAAAATTGACCCATACCTCACTCCTTATACAAAAATCAACTCAAAATGGATTAAAGACCTTGAAATTAGATCAGAATCTATAAAGTTTATTGAGGAAAAATAGGCAGAACACTTGAAGACCTATATATTAAAAAAGTCTTTTAGGATGGAACACCAATGGCAAGGATTTTAGCAGCAAACATAAACAAATGGGATTACATCAATCTATGAAGCTTCTGCATGGCGAAGGAACCCCAACTTAAAACAAGAAGACAGCTAACTGAATGGGAAAAATTTTTCACACTCAACACATCAGATAAAGGGCTGATAACCAGAATATACAAAACACTCAGAAAGCTCAGTCCCCCAAAACCAAATAAAGCCATAGAAAAATGGGGAGATGAAATGAATAGACACTTCTCCGAGGAAGACTGAAAGATGGCCAACAAACACATGAAAACATGCTCACCTTCACTCATCATTAGAGAAATCCAAATCAAGAAAACAATGAGGTACCACCTTACACCAGTGAGGATGGCTCACATCAAAAATAATGGGAACAATCTGTGTTGGCAGGGATGCAGTATGAAAGGCACTCACATCCACTGCTGGTGGGAATGCCCCCTACCTAGTCCAACACCTATGGAAAGCAGTCTGGAGAGTGCTCAAGGAACTCAGAATTGAGCTCCCATTTGACCCTGAAATCGTTCTCCTAGGTATCTACCCCCAAGTCGAAAGGATATTCATCCCAAAGTATGTGTGCACCCCACTATTTATCGCAGCACTCAGTATTATAGCCAAGTCTTTTAACCAACCTCAATGTCCAACAACAGATGAGTGGATCATTAAGATGTGGTATCTATACACAATGGAATACTATGTAGCAGTCAGATATGATACAATTACAGACTTTGCAGCAACATGGATGGACCTAGAACATATTATGTTAAACGAAGCAAGCCAGAAGACAAAAGATAAACACAGAATGATAGCACTATTCTGAAGTACCTAGAATATGCACCAGATATACATCAAATACCCCACAATTAAATAACAGGGTAAAACAGGATAGAAACCTCAAACACTGTAATAATCACCATATACTGGGGAGTAGAGCCCAAAACAAAGGGGAGAGAAACAACACAAAGCCCAACTACACATTATATCATAAAGAAACCAGCAACAACAGAAACAACAGCATAGAGAAAACAGATATGTAATTATCATTTATACTACAAAGGCCCTTAATAATTTACTAGGGATCTTATACAGGATTACAGGTAAAGATTATGACAGGAAAATACTGAGTTCAAAGGAGACACTTTAAAACATTATATTTGAATGCATTAACCTTACCATATTAAAAAAAAAACCTCTCAATTTTTCTGTCCATAGGGGTTCCTGGATACAAAGTGTGAACATCCTATGGTGGTACCTCAGTGCTCAGTCACACGAGGCACCATACTCTGCTTGAACCATGAAAATGGCCAGATAAAACTCTTTAACATACCCTTTATCTCTAGATTATGCCTTCTTTTAGGACCTGAAGCACATGACTAGCAGATCATCGAAGCAATGACCAAGACCTACAGATTTTTAACACAGGGTCTAAGCAACTAACATGTCCTTGCTTTATACCCTCTCTTCTCATTACTTCGTATTTTTGTTGCTATTGGTGTTTGATTGTTGGTTTGTTTTGTTTTGTTTTTCCTATTCTCTCTTCTTGTCTCCCTCTTCTTCCACCTTCTCCTTCTCACTATCATCAATTCAATGTATATCAAATAAAATCCACATGGTTACTTCCTCTACAGGAAAGAAAAGCTGATATATAGGATGCTGTGAACAAAACTGAAAGGGGTAAACACCTATATAGATAAACCTCACTAACACAATGGTCAGTACTTGAGACACGAAACCTTTACATACCCAAAAGTTGACCTATTAGTTTTCTTTCCTTACATGTACTATACTTAGTACTCAGCGCACCTCTTGCCCTCCACACCTCTCTACATTAATATACACCTAAGCTAACTTCTATATGTTTATATGTGTGCAGGAGCACACAGAGATAGCAACCCTCCTTAAGGGACAAATCTAAACCACAAACATCCCATCCCTATATAACCCCTCCCATATACTATTTCCTCTCCCTCCTCCAGAAATCTGACTATTCTTTCACCCCTCAATCCCACCCCTAATATCCCCACCACACTATAACTCTTCACCCTCAATTCTTAATCCAGTAGGCATCAAGACCGACTTCCTACCCCAACGAGCCAGTACTCACTACCCAAGGGAAGAGACACCCACTCA
Organism: Suncus etruscus; assembly: GCF_024139225.1. Taxonomy (NCBI): domain Eukaryota; kingdom Metazoa; phylum Chordata; class Mammalia; order Eulipotyphla; family Soricidae; genus Suncus; species Suncus etruscus. The sequence goes on along the minus strand of NC_064857.1, from coordinate 103,934,696 downwards.
AACTCTCACCTCGCTCCCGGCAAGAAAATACAACCAACGCCCGGACTGATCCATGCACTTGGCCCTCCTAATCACCACCTCTCCCTAATGTGAACTGTGGCTTGATATCGGAATTAGCTCCAAAGGATCCCAAGTGCAAGAACTCTACCCAAGACCTCCCTGCCTGGACCCCACACCTCACAAGAAAATCTCAAAAGACAATGGGGAGGACTAAACTTTCATCATAAGTATAGACCTATATAACACAAACTCTTACCCTGTTTCTCCCCAAATGTAAAGTGATCTCTGCTATCACTTTCTCCCTTTTTCTTAGTTTTGTTTGCTTTTTTCTTTTTTTTTCTTTCTTTCTTTTTTTTTTTGGGGGGGGGGGCCACACCTGGCGTTGCTCAGGGGTTACTCCTGGCTGTCTGCTCAGAAATAGCTCCTGGCAGGCACCATATGGGGGAACCATATGGGACACCAGGATTCGAACCAACCACCTGTGGTCCTGGATCAGGTGCTTGCAAGGCAAACGCCGCTGTGCTATCTCTCTGGGCCCTTTTCTTTTCTTTTTTAGTCTTGTTAGTTTTTTTGTTTGTTTTGTATTGTTTTTTTTTTTTGTAGTTTTTGTTATTTGATTTGATTTGTTTTTGTTTCTTTTGGGTCACTCCTGGCAGCACTTGGAGGGTGCTTCTGGCTCTATGATTGGAAAATGCCCCGGGTGGGCATTGGGGACCATGAGGGATGCCAGGATCTGAGCCACCGTCCTTTCACAGGAAGAACAGACGCCTTGTCTCCATGCTATCTCTCCTGGCTCCACTTTATTCCTTTACATCTATTTTTATAATTACGTCTTTTATTTAATCTTTTTTTAAAGAAACTTTTATTCCTTTAGATATATTTGTGAGCATACATATTCTTAGTTTTTGTCAGGTGTCTGTTTTCTTTTCTCTCCACCCCCAAATCCACCAGCAATATAATGTAGCACCACTTCCTCCTGCAAAGACATATTAAACAAAGGGGGCATTGTACGTGTAAAATAAGCTTTTATTTACTAGGGATAAGAACTCATACTTGTTTATAATACAGGGACATCTCCCACCCTGAACGTATGTCATGTGGGAAACAACTTAGGCTCCAGGGAACTAGACACCGACCGTCCAGCTTTGACTCCTGGATCCCAGACATAGAAACGACAGAGTTCTCCACAACAGCTCCAGGAGCCAAACCCCCTCCAGGGCATTCGCAATGCTGCTCTGACACCACCATATGCCAGTTCTAAATTGATAACCTGACAATGAGGAAATGGGAACAAACTGATCTAAGAGCAAGTTGTCCTTCCTCATCAGCTAACGATAAGACAGAATCAGAAAATATGTCACCCTTTGATCTGTTTAAAAGCCAAGATCACTATATACAGATGACTCGTTGTTACAAACAGAACTAGACAGTATGCATCCAGGGACCAACAACAACAACAACAACAGCAGCAGCAGCAACAAAAAGCTCTAGCCTACCTTTTGGTCTACAACTTGTTCAACATACAAGATCTCCAATTCCAGAGGTCTGATTGAGACAACTGCAACTGAATGGGTCTTCCGGAAACATAATGAAAGACCTTATCCCAGGCTCCATCCTAGGAGCAACATAATGACCAAGACCACCAATTACAGAAGATGGATTAAAATGACACTGAAGAAGCATAACTGCTAGAACCACAAAGAAAGACTTCATCATAAGCTCCATTACTTGAGCTGCACAGTCACCAAGATCTCTAGATACAGAGGTCTGATGCTACCATCCAAGAAGAAGCAGAAGTCTTCCATACACCACGAAAGCACCAAGGGGAGAGTAAATGATCATGCAAGGAGTCTATAGTTAATCACATGACAGTATACTTTAGGGGTGAAGAAACTCTGTATCTCCTAGGCCAAGGGAATTCCCTCTACAATATTCCCAATAGTTACTGTGCCTATGCAGGGAGAAAAAGGAAAGGGAAAAAAAAAGCACAAAACAATCATTTTTTCACGTATTTATTTATCGATTGATCAACTTTTCTTGATGTCTTTATTTTGGTGTAGAGATTGAAGTTGATTTCTCCAATATTATTTTATTGTATTTTATCTTATCTTTCTCTTTCTTTTTGCACTCCAGCATGATTTGATTTCAGAACCAAGACTATTGAGTGGTGCTTGTCTTTATTGCTGTAGTGCTCACTGGATATTTAATTTGATATTTCTTTCTGTATTGTTGTGGTGTTTTAATTACCTTTTTCACATCCTCTCTCAAACTGAGGTTGAAAGCCTCTAGAAGGACTCTGCCCATTTTCAGCTTATTTGACTTCTTTTTTTTCTTCTTTTACTTTGTACCTTAATCTATTGCTTTTCTTTTCTTCAAACAAAACCACATAATTCGATTTATCTATCTCCTCCTCTTAAATAGTGGGGGAAACAAGGAAGGGTAACAGGACCAAACAGATATATGATCACTAATAATAAGCTAGACAAAGAGGGGACCACCTACTCTAGCAGCCTGGGGGGGGGTGATGGTGGGGGATAAGGGTTGCAGAAAGGGAACTGGGGGCCCGGAGAGATAGCACAGCGGCATTTGCCTTGCAAGCAGCCTATCCAGGACCAAAGGTAGTTGGTTCGAATCCCTGTGTCTTATATGGTCCCCCGTGACTGCCAGGAGCTATTTCTGAGCAGACAGCCAGAAGTAACCCCTGAGCAACGCAGGGTGTGGCCCAAAAACCAAAAAAAAAAAAAAAAAAAAGAAAGGGAACTGGGATGGGGGGAGGACATATTTGGTGATGGGTATTCCCCTGACTCAATGTTAATATGTACCTAAAATACTACTGTGAAAGATATGTAAGCCATTATGATAAACAAAATTATGTTTTAATCAGAAATGTTCTTTTACTTACATGTATTATTATATTATATTAATTATATTATATGTTATGTTTGTTATGTTACTATATTATGTTATGCTATTTCACCTCAATATGTTTTTTTTTTTTTTTCATGGTGATTAAAGCTAAATTTTATCTGATTCCCCAACAGCCAAGATAAAAGGAGAATCTCCAGAATCCCTTAAAAAAAAATTATTCAGCCCGCCTCCCCTGAACCTGGCATCTGGGAGGAATGTGGCTCAGGTAATTGAAAGCCAGGGCTGCCTCAGTCCCTAGGGAGCTGGAATTCACACCTGCTTTAGCCCCATGACCACATGGGGCTTCTTCCTCCTATTTTTCTCAATCCTTCCCCTCAGGGCAAGTTCTAGAACATGCTAGACCATCCCTTCCTTGTCCCCCCTCTCCTGAACCTGGGGCCCCCATCAGCCTGCCCACATCAGGTATGAGATTTCCAGTTTGTAAAGTCATGCTGATTTTTTTTCTTTTTTGAGGACCTAAAATCAGCATTTAATGTCTTTTTTTTTTAATGCATAATTTTTTTTATTTAAACACCTTGATTACATACATGATTGTGTTTGGGTTTCAGTCATAAAAGGAACACCACCCATCACCAGTGCAACATTCCCATCACCCAAGTCCCAAATCTCCCTCCTCCCCACCCAACCCCCGCCTGTACCCTAAACAGGCTCTACATTTCCCTCATACATTCTCAATATTAGGACAGTTCAAAATGTAGTTATTTCTCTAACTAAACTCATCACTCTTTGTGGTGAGCTTCCTGAGGTGAGCTGGATCACCTCAATATGTTAATCAATTTTGTCTCTTGAATAAATTCTTACAATAAAAAAAAAAAAGAATTAAAGATGTTAGCTCCCTGAAAGCACTTTCATTCCCTTGAGGATATACTATATTATCTGCCAAGTTTTAGGAAAATTCTGGTTTCCTAATAATAAATGTTAATAAAAAGAATTTTAATAAAAATGTGAATGAATTCAAATAAAAATTAATCTTGTATGAAAATTGTGTAATATTTTTACACACAAATATCATAATTTTTCAACATACAATTTACTTTTGGTTTTGTGTTTTCTGTAAATTTAGACAATGATATATATATATATATCTACTATTGTACTAGTTATATAGATTATTATAGGATATTTGAAGATCTAATAATTCTCTGTGGCTTATCTATTTTTAAGATAAAGTATTTTCCCCCAAATACACAATTTCTTGTTTTCAAATATATATACATATATATAAATAATAAAGTTTAAATTTTCTCTTTTTCCATTTTGTCATAAAGAATAATACTATTTTTAACTAAAACCCATTGATTCACAAAGCTGCTCATAATAGAGTTTCAGATACACGATGTTTCAATATCAATTCCATCACCAGTATCAACTTCCCTCCACCAATTGCCCCAGGTTCTTTCTCACTCCCCTCTCTCATATACAAGAATATTTTAAACTCCGTATGTGCCAGCGGCCTTTTGGCCTGGCCTAGGGTGGGGGGCCAGGACCTGGGTCACCCGAACCCCCTCTCCCCCTTTCCTCCGGATCTCCAGGTGGGTTTCTGGGAGGAGCTCATGGGGCACCCTGGATTTTCCCCACTCCCAGGCCGGGTCTGGGGACCGGCCTAGGTTGGGCTTAAATCCCTGTCCTTCGGGCTTGGGAGGGTCTCTCTCCCTTCCTGGAGCTGGATTTTTAGCAGCACGGGCGGGCAGCTGGCAGACCTCCGTATGTGCCAGCGGCCTTTTGGCCTGGCCTAGGGTGGGGGGCCCGGACCTGGGTCACCCGACCCCCCTCTCCCCCTTTCCTCCGGATCTCCAGGTGGGTTTCTGGGAGGAGCTCATGGGGCACCCTGGGTTTTCCCCACTCCCAGGCCGGCTCTAGAGGTTGGATCAGGGGGTGTCGTTTGATCTGGGGGGTGGCAGATAATTTCTCAGCTATACTCAGGCTGTCACTGGCAATTTCATACCAGTCTACATTTTGAAACCGCGATCATATGCTCCTCCCAACCATCAGTACCCCAGATTTACCCTTCTTAACTTCAGTAACACACAGCTTCAATCTCTGACCAAAGACATACAGTAGATCTTACAAATCCCAGAACTATTTAGAAGGACACAAATCGAACACATATTGAACACATATATCTTTTGAATATTTTATGGTTATTTTCTTTAACTGCTGTAACTCTCTATATATTCTTCTACCATGATGTTTCTATCCACTTTTCATCTTGTCTTTTCTTTGTAAGCTGTTCAGTAAGGATTGTGGTGGAACTGTCCCTCAGTTTGATGCCTATGATTGAACTATGTCATGGAAATTGCTGGTCTTGTTCCTATTGCCTCCAGATGCACCAATAACGCTTCGTGGCATTGATCCTTGTTTGCATAGACACATTAAAATGGGAAAACACTATACATACAGATTAGTTATTATCTAATAAATCTCATTACAATGTACCTTACACCCTGAATATTGATATAATGACCTGGCATAGGCCTCAGTTGAATGGGCATTCTCCATTCACGCTGGAACCAGGCAAGCTATCTACGAAACATCCAAGGTCTTTTATAGCAACAGTTGGAAGCAGTCCTCTACCAGGAAAGACACTACCAAGGGTGTGACATCGACCTCCTAATAAGACACTTCCGTTTACACTGAGAAGACGTGACAACAACAATGACCTGCGAGAAGACATGACAACAACGATGACCTGCTCTACAGGACATGGTTCTCTCTATTGCCCCTTAAGTGTGAGGTGAAACGAGAGGATGCTCTGCACCATCCTGACTGCAATATGGGATATGCTGACTCCAGGATCTTTAATACAGAAGAATGATACCAACAACAGAGACTATGTGAGGAATGGAGGTGTATTGCCACTACAGACTATGACTTGAATTGGACAAACTAGTTTGCCTGGAGCCTAGAGTCAGTCCTGTGCCAGGAAACTTCAGGGTAGGGTCTCCATGTATTTAGACCATAATTTGTCTTTCCATGTCCCTTATGTTTTGGTGGGCCTATGCAAACAAATGCCACTTTAATATCGTTTTTTACTATGTTCTCTTGACTCCAATCCTTAAGAAAAACAACCCATTAAAACTTTTGAGGTTAACTTAAACTAGTAAGCATGTGCATGGAACTAGATAAATGTACTTTGCCCTCAATGTTTAAAGAGTTACATAAGTCTAATATCTTTAGATTATATGGTGTGCTGCTAAGAAACAATATGTACTACAACTGGGGATTTGAGGGACAAAGTAATTGTATTGTACATGGGTTCAGTTTTGTTTTTCTTAATGTTCTTTGGCTGAAAGTTCAAGGCTGGGATATCATAGATAGAACTACTGAGAATCCTGTTTATGGGTGATTGGGCTTCCACTGTAACTTTACCCTGTCCTCTTTCTTTGCATCTTTGTTGTCATAATTAAAATAATAAAAAAAATAATTAATAAAAAAAAAAAGAAAAAAAAAGAATATTTTAAAGTTTTATTATTGTAGTTTGAGCCAAATGCTTACAATGATTTGGATCTGTGCTTTTTATTTACACATAGGCCACCACTCTATACCACCTAGGTGCCCAGGCCCCTTAATCTTTATTTCTTCTATTTTTCTAAGTCTGCCAGGAAAAGGCCATAAATGACTATTTCCCTAAAATTCTTCAAGTTTAACCTTATGTGTCTAAATCAATAAATCTCATTTTGAATGGATTTTTTTCTTGGAGCATTGCTTCTCAAATAGCCTTCCAAACTCTGTTTTATCCTTCAGCTACAGTTTCACGTGCATTGACATTCCTGTAGAAGCTCTTTTCTACCCCAATCCTACCAAAGATATGTAAGAGTAACAATAGAAACATATGATAGAGGTCATGTATGTGTATATCCATATGAATAGATGTTCAGTAGAGATGACTCCCTAACAGAATGGCTTTGCCTGTTTGCAACACCAATTTCAGATTTTGTTTAGAGTGAAAAGATTAAGAAAATTAGAGTTCAAATTTAGCTCTCCATTTCCTCATGTAATAAATTTAAGATAGATCCTAAAATAATTTTGAATGATGACTTTTAGCTATGCAAATATAACTTGATTATTTTCAGTATAAAAACACAAATACAACCAATAAATGCAATAGAGAGAATTTGCCAGGGAAGAATTAAAAAAGCAAAGATGGAATTTTCATTTGTTTTAAAAAAAATTATTGGTGGGCCGGAGAGATAGCATAGAGGTAAGCATGCCTTGCATGCAGAATGATAGTGGTTTGAATCCCAGCATCCCATATGGTCCCCACAGCCTGCCAGGAGCAATTTCTGAGCATAGAGACAGGAGTAACCCCTGAGTGCTGCCAGGTGTGACCCAAAAACAAATGAACAAAAATCATTGGTAGTTTCTTATTTGATAAGACAAAATGAAAGCCAATAAAAACAAAACCAAATTAAACAAAATAATAGCAGAACAAATTGAACTGGATCTTGAATGTTTGGAGGAAATTTCAGTTAAGGAACCAAATTATGGGCAAATGGTGACTAAGTTACTTCTTTTTTAAATTAGAAATGCTGCCAGCAGTTTTTGGATAGCCATCTCACCAGAAGGCTTCCAGACAGCTGGCATGAAAGAAAAACATTTCTACCACAATTTTGAGCATCACTCCAAAGGGACGGGAGATTAAATTCTCTTCTCAATTCTAAAATTGGAAATGGATTTTAATTTCTACTTATCCCTTTCCTATAAGTTTGGAAAGGATAAGAATGGCTGAGAAAGTTAGCTCCTACCATAGACCTGGACACAGACATCCAATCGTATTTGCCTACTAGAGTGAAATTTACTCTGACCCTGAATTATTCAAACTATATTAATCAAAAAGAAATTGAGGAAAAGTTATTTTTTCAATTTTATAGTTATAGGGAGTTATAGAAGTTGGGTGGTACTACAACTAACAGTGGACAGAGAAGAGTTTGCAATTTGAAGTTGTCCCAGGGATAGTTGTAAGCCTCCCTCTGGAGAGAGACAAACCATGATGAATGTGCAATGCACAGCAGTGAGTCCTTTATCAGTGGAGCTCTTTGTAACCTATTTTGTCTCCTCCAGAACAAGTGAGGGTCATATGTCTTTATCTTTCTGAATTCCCACAATTAAGGGCTTCTACCTAGAAGAGACCAAAAGTCACCCCTCCTCCTTTTATTAAGAAATTTTATTATAAATATTAAAAGTGGTTGAGAAAAAGATAAAATTGGACCAAGTTATCTTTGAGAGTCAAGAAATGGGGATTTTTGTACTAATATAGAAAATTGTTTAAAAGGATGTTATTAAAAGAGACAAAATATCTGTTGAAGTTTTTTTATTACACTGATTTTGAATCCAGTTTTTCTTTAGAAAACATTTAAATACTTTCATTAATCCTGGTATAGGACAAGTTACTCATATTAATAGCATAGAACTCGAAAGGATCAAAAGTACTCAGTAGTACTTCCTATTTCTTTAATGTGATATTGAAAAAAAGTATAGATCCCTAGAATATGTTTTTGTTTGTTTTAGAGGATTGAATTTCATTTGCATATTGTTTTCAGGGTATGCATATTGGAAACAATAACAAAATTTTTTATAATCAAAATATTGAGAGGCCAGGAGTGATAGCACAATGGGGGAGGATGCTTGCCAGGCACATGGCATGAACCAGATTTGATCCATGGCACCACATATGGTCCCCTTGAGCTCTACAAAGAGTGATTTCTAAATCAGAATCAGGAGTAAGCCCTCACCATCAACAGGTATGCCCCCAAACAAACAAAATAAAAACCCAAGCATACGTTGATAACTACCATATTTTCCGGCTTATAAGATGACTTTTGAAATGAAAAAAAAAAAAAAAAAACCGAAAATTGGGGGTCGTCTTATACACCGAGTATATCCTGAAAAACATTTCAATATGTCACTAAACAAAAATAGTCTGGAAACTGCCATGAAACAAATTTTCCAACTCGATCCTGCACCAATCACTGCAAGGCTGCTCGGACCACAGTTTCTTTTTTATAATTATCTTTATTTAAACACCGTGATTTCAAATATGATTATAGTTGTATTTTTTTTATTTAAACACCTTGATTACATACATGATTGTGTTTGGGTTTCAGTCATAAAAGGAACACCACCCATCACCAGTGCAACATTCCCATCACCCATGTCCCAAATCTCCCTCCTCCCCACCCGACCCCCGCCTGTACTCTAAACAGGCTCTGCATTTCCCTCATACGTTCTCAATATTAGGACAGTTCAAAATGTAGTTATTTCTCTAACTAAACTCATCACTCTTTGTGGTGAGCTTCCTGAGGTGAGCTGGAACTTCCAGCTCTTTTCTCTTTTGTGTATGAAATTTATTATTGCAAGAATGTCTTTCATTTTTCTTAAAACCCATAGATGAGTGAGACCATTCTGCATTTTTCTCTCTCTCAATACTAGTTGTATTATTATAGTCATGTAAAGAACATCCCCCTTCACCAGTGCAACATTCCCACCACCAATTTCCCAGATCTCCCTCCTCCCCAGCCCCCACACCTGTACTTGAGACAGGCTTTCCTTTTTTTTTTTTTTTTTGGCTTTTGGGCCGCACCCAGCGTTGCTCAGGGGTTACTCCTGGCTGTCTGCTCAGAAATAGCTTCTAGCAGGCACGGGGCACCATATGGGACACCGGGATTCGAACCAACCACCTTTGGTCCTGGATCAGCTGCTTGCAAGGCAAATGCCACTGTGCTATCTCTCCTGGCCAATGAATAATATTTTTGATGTAACTTTGGGTTGTTTACTAAATTTTTGTGGAGGATATTTTTGTGGTGGTCACACTTAGTGGGGTTCAGGGGTTACTCCTGGCAAACTCGGGGGATCATATGGGGCAAACCACCATTTGTCCTGGTTCTGCTGCATGCAAGGCAAATGCATTACCACTGTGATATCTCTCCGGCTCCTATAAAGGATATATTTACTGCATCCTGACCCACTTAGTGTCTCCCAGATGTCCATAGACTCACAGTGACAGGACGCATATTTCCCCAAGAGTAGAAATGTGAAACACAAGTCAACAGAAATGAGATGAGCCCACCCACGAAGGGCAGAGCTAAGGAGAACAGCCTTTCTGCTCAGCATTGAAGCAGCACAGTTCTCCTAGTCAATGAACCCTGCACAACACATAGAAAACACCACACTATGGGGGAAACAACGCAGGTCTCCATCATGCATAGAGAGTGAAGATGGCAGCTCTGATAACCCAAAATGTGCCCGCCACCTATTGAGCTCTCAGATAAGGACTTTAAAGAAGAAATACAGAGATCCTCACAGAACTCAAATAAAGTATGGAACTACCTGAATAAAGCACAAATAAGTTTCAAGAGGATATGAAAATAGAAATGAGAAAATTTCAAACTGAAATAACAGGACTGATAAAAATTGGTAGGTAAAACAAAAGTTTCACTGGAACACCTCTCAGAGTAACAGCAGCTGACAACAGAATCAATGAACTGGAACTTGAGACGTATAACAACGTCATACAATAGAAGAGATTGGATAAGAAGCTTAAAACAAATGATAAGACAACAGAAAAATCCTCAAAGAATGTAAACAAACAAAAAATAGAAGTTTTTTATAATTACAATGAAAACAATGTAAGAATCATTGGCAATCCAGATTTCTAGGAAGAAAATCCCCATGGAAAATCAAGAGTCATAGGCACAATTACTAAGAGACTCCCAAAGTTAGAGTGCATTCAACCAAATCCTGCATGCCCAAAGAGTACCAGCTAAAAGGATCAAAAGAAAAGTATTCTTTTGTAACAATCAGGAATCCCACAGATATGGATAAAATATTGAGAGCAGCAAGATAAAAAAGGGAAATTATATTCTAAAAGCATTCTTAAAGTTTACAACAAATCTGTCACAAGAAATCCTTAAGGCTTGAAGGCAGTGGTGAGATATAGTGACAAAACTCAACTAAATGAATGCTTTGCCAAGAGTAATTCACCCAGCCAGAATAATATTCAAGTTTCAGGGAAGCATACATAGCTTTAAAGTTAAACAACAACTCAGAAAATTTACAGACTCTAAAGCAGCCTTAAAAGACAAACTGAAGGGGCCGGGTAGGTGGCGCTGGAGGTAAGGTGTCTGCCTTGCAAGCGCTAGCCAAGGAAGGACCGCGGTTCGATCCCCCGGCGTCCCATATGGTCCCCCCAAGCCAGGGGCGATTTCTGAGCACATAGCCAGGAGTAACCCCTGAGCGTCAAACGGGTGTGGCCCAAAAACCAAAAAAAAAAAAAAAAAAAAAAAAAGACAAACTGAAAAGTCAACTTTAAAAATAGACAGAGACCGACAGACATACCAAACTCCTACAGAAAGAGGACAAGAAATACCATGACAATTACCTTTCTCAAAATAAATTGACTAAATACACCATTTAAGTAACAGAGTGGAAAAAATATCAAAATCTGTATACAATGTTCTGCTGCCCAGAAGAAACACATCTGAATAGTCAGAACAAACATATATTCAAAATTAAAGATTGGAGGAAAATCATCCAAGCAAACAACACCCTTAAAAGACTGGACTGGCCATATTAATATCAGATGACACATAATATCGACTTAAAATGTTATAAGGGACAGAGATGGATATTTCTTAAAAATCAAGGAATATGTACAACAAGAAGAAATCACATTCCTAACATATACAAATCCAATGAGGGACCAGAAAAATATTTCAAGCAATTGCTGACAAATCTGAAAGAAGATATCAATAGCAGCCAATAATAGTGGGAAACCTCAACACCAGCCTCTCTGTCCTTGATAGGTCAACCAGGCTTAAGCCTTAAAAGCTCTGAAAGGAGAAATAGAAAAAGTGGCCTAGTAGATTTACATATAGGTCTCTCCATATCTAGATACACATTCTGGATATACATTCTTCATCAATGCACATGGATCATTCTCCAGGATAGGCCACATAATGGCCCATAAAATATACCTCCATGAAATCAAAGAATAGAAAATTTTAAAAATTACCTTCTGAGGTCATAATGAACTGAAATTAGAAGTGAATTAATAACACACACAAAGGAAAACTTTAACACCTGGAAATTAAACAGCTCACTACTGAAGAACCAATGGGTCAGAGACAAAATCAAAAAGGAAATCAAAAGATTCCTGAAAATAAAAGAGAACAAATACACAAACTATCAGAATTTGTGGGACATTGCAAATGTTGTACTAAGAAAAAATATTACAGCTTTGCAAACACTCACCAGAAAGGAAGAAAGGATTTATATTAATAGCTTAGTGTCACAGCTTATAAAATTAGAAAATGATCAACAAAATGAATCAAAAATATCCAGGTAGAAGGAAATAATAAAGCTTGAAGCAGGATATAATAAAGTGGAAAACCAAAACGCCATCCAAAAGATCAATGAAAGCAAGAGTTGGTTCTTAAAAAAAAGGCAAACAAACCAGATTGATGAACTACTAGCAAAACTCACAAAGAAAGAGAAAATTAATAAACACAACTAAAAATGAAAAGGAGGAGATTTCTACAGATAGTACAGAAATTTAAAGGTTAATCAGACACTACTTTAAGAAACTTTATGCCACAAAACATGAGAACCTGGAAGAAATGGATAAATTACTGGATTTTTACAACCTCCCAGTGTTGAACCAAGATCACCTAGCATATATAAACAGGACCTTCTGTATTGAGGAAATTAAAGTGGAGATATAAAGTCTTCCCAAAAACAGAAACACAGGCCCAGATGGATTCATAAAGAATATTTAAAACCTTTCAAGAGGACCTAGTATCAATACTTTCCAGGCCAGTGCAGGAAATTGAAAAGCAGAAACACTCTGGAACAGTTTTTATTAAGCTAAAATAACCCTGATACAAAAAGCAGACAGAGATGCCACAAAAAAGAGAACTATAGACGAATATCCCTGATAAACACAGATGTAAAGATCCTCAACAAAGTCCTAGCAAATAGGATGGGGAGGACGGAATCAAGGAATCATGGAAGGAAGTTCTCAGCTTGGCTGCTTTAGATGGTGAAAATTGACTGGAGATAGAAAAAAAAAAAAGTGGCTGTTTAAAAAACCCAGTCCAAGTGGGCTAGATGATGTGATTTTGAAAACATTGTGAATTGATCCCTATCTGTGATTAAGACTGGAATTTGTTATCTAAACAGGAAGACTTTCTTAGTCCTTTTCTCTTATGGAGCTTATTTTCTGTAATCTCAGAACAAACTTCAGCGTGATCATGTGGGCCCTTTTTATTATCAAATGAAAGATTTGGTAAAGGGAGTAAAGTGGGAGAACGTCTTTGTCTCCTTAATGGCTGAGAGTTCAGAAAGGAAAAAAAAATTTTTTTTTAAAACACAAGCCATGGGGCCACAAAAAAAGTGGTTTTTAGTTTTAGTGGTCTTTACTAAATTATGTAATTTTGATTTATTGTCTGTTTACTAAAGAGTAAACTGATAACTAGTTAAAAAATTTGGGTCTTTTTAAATTTCTACTGAAGAACATTTCTCTGAATTTAGAGGCTTCTAAGAATAAAGAATTGAATGGAAAATGTGTAAATTATGTGGTTAGTCTTTTTAGACAATATTGTTAATTTTGTGAGTGCATGTCAAGTTTATCACATCAAACTTAATGTTGGTCTTAACTGAGAATCTCAATGGTACTAGATTGAGAATATCTAAAAGAAGAGAACTCAATAGAACTGAATTAAAAGTCTTTGATAAGTACCATAAAAGACAATTTGCTCCTGTTTGGTGTAAAACTGTTTAGCAATTTGGTTCCAAATTGGCAGCAGGCAGTTTTATATTTTCCTTCTAGGGCCTTAGTGCTGGGTTCAAGGCTGCTAACTTGGGAAGTTCGTCTTTTCTTGGAAGAGGTTGGAACACTGAACCAACAAAGGCCCTCTCCAAATACACAATAAATTAATGTTTGATAAATGGTCAAAAATAAAATTTGGAGTAAGGAAAGCCTTTTCAACAAATGGTCTTTGGACAACTGGTCAGCCACATGCAAAAAAGCAAACTCAGAACTCCATCTAACACCATGCATAAAGCTCAAATTAAAATGGATTACAGACCTTAATTTCATAAAGTATATAGAAGAAACCATAAAGTATACAGAAGAAAATTTAGGTAAAACACCCCATGACTTTGAGAGTAAACGCATCTTCAAGGAAGAAATACCACTGTCTAAACAAGTGAAGCACACATAAATCGACTACATTAAATTGAGAACTTCTGCACCTCAAAGGAGTAACTAGAACACAAAGTTCACCGATAGAATGGGGGAAATACCCAATCCATCAGATAATGAATTAATATCTAAGATATACAAGATACTGACAGAACTTAACAAGTAAAATATCTAACCCCATTAAAAAATGAGAGAAGAAATGAACAGACATTTTCTCAAGAAGAATTGCAGAGTACCAAAAGTCACATAAGAAAATGCTTCACATCACTAATTATAAGGGAGATACAAGTTAAAACAACAATGAGATACCATCTCACACCACAAGACTGACACACATCACAAAGGACAAGAACAACCACTGCTGGTGGGACTATGTGGAGAAAAGAACTCATTCACTGCTGTCAAGAATGCCATCTGGTAAAGCCTTTCTGGAAAACAATATAGCTATTCCCCCCACCCCAAAAAAAACCCTGGAAATTGATCCAGCAATACCACTCCTAGGAATATACCCTAGAAACTCAGAAGCACAATACAAAAATGCCATCTGCATGACTATGTCTATTGCAAGTCTATTTCCAATATCTAGAATCTGGAAACAACCCAGAGGCCTGAAAACAGATGAGTAGCTAAAGAAACTGGTTCATACACACAATGGAATACTACACTGCTGTTAGAAGAAATGAAGTCATGAAAATTCTCTACACATGGATGGACATGGAGACTATTATGTTGAGTGAAATAAGTCAGAGGGAGAGAGATAGCCACAGAATAATCTCATTCATCCATGGAACTTAAGAACTTAAGTTCATGAACTTAATAAAATAAAAGGCACTATATTAATAATACCCAGAGATAATTAAGAACAAAACCACATCAAAAATCACATCAAAAATAATGGGAACAACCTTTGTTGGAGAGGATGTGGTATGAAAGGAACTCTCATTCATTGCTGGTGGGAATGCCCCTTGGTCCAACATCTATGGAGAAAAGTCTGGAGAGTGCTCAAAGAACTCAGAATTGAGCTGCCATTTGACCCAGCAATTGCTCTCCTAGGCATATATCCCCAAGATGGAAAGACATTCATTCCAAAATACGTATGCACCCCACTATTTATTGCAGCACTCAGTATAATAGCCAAATCTTGGAACCAACCTCGATGTCCAACAACAGATGAATGGATCATTAAGATGTGGTACATATATACAATGGAATATTACATGGCAGTTAGAAATGATACAATCACAGACTTTGCAGCAACGTGGATGGACCTAGATCATGTTATGTTAAACGAAGTAAGTCAGAAGACAAAAGAAAAACACAGAATGGTAGCACTATTCTGAAACACCTAGAATACATAAAAAACAAAAAAAGGACATTGAAGAAGCATAACTGCTAGAACCACAAAGAAAGACTTCATAAACTCCATTCACTGATCTGCACAGCCACCAAGATCTCTAGAAACAGGTCTGATTTTACCATCCAAGATAAAGTAGAAGTCTTCCACATACCACGAAAGCAGCAAGAGGAGAATAAATGATCTATTTTTTTTGATGTCTTTATTTTGGTGTGGAGATTACGGTTGATGTCTCCAATATTATTTTATTTTATTTTGTTTTGTCTTTTTCTTTCTTTTTGCACTTGAGTATGATTTGATTTCAGAACCGAGATTATTGTGTGGTGCCTGTTTTTATTGTTGTGGTGCTTATCGGTTATTTAATTCGATATTTTTTTTGTGTGTGTGTGTGTGTGTGTATTGTTGTGGTATTTTAATTACTTTTTTCACATCCTCTCTCAAACTGAGGTTGGAAGCCTCTAGACAGGACTCTGCCTATTTTCAGTATATTTGATTTTTGATTGAGAAGAGGACATATTAGGTGATGGGTATTCCCCTGATTTAATGTGAATATGTACCCAAAATACTACAGTGAAAGATATGTAAGCCATTATGGAAAAAAAAGAAAATTGTGTTTTTAATCAGAAACTTTCTTTGACTTACATGTATTATTATTATATTAATTATATTATATGTTATGTTATGTCACTATATTATGTTATATTAGTTTACCTTATTATGTTAATCAATTTTGTCCTTTAAATGAATTCTTACTTAAAAAAAAAAACAACTTTAGTTTGCCCTGAAGAAAAGAAAAAAATAAATAAAAGATAAAATAAGGCCTCCCAATTCTTACCACAGGCTGTGTTCTTTACACTGGCTGTATAGAAAGAGGAGGTACAGTAAAGGCACCCCATATACACCTCAACACAGGCCCCTTGCCGGGTATGTATTGTGAATTGGGGGACAAAAAAAAAAAAAAAAAAAAAAGAACAAAACCAAAAGGACCAGTCCATGATATGAAGCTTACCACAGAGTGGTGAGCACAATTAGAGAAATAACTACACTAACAACTTTCTTGACAATGATAGCAAATGAGTAAAATAGAATACCTGTCTCAAAGATAGACATAGGATGGGAAAAGAAGAAATGGGGGACATTACAGGAAGGTTGCATTAGTGAAGGGGGTGTCTATTTTATGACTGAAATCCAACTATGAACATGTTTGTAACTATGATATTTAAAGATATTATTTTAAAAGGATATTTTACTTATATTCATCAAAGATGAATGTATAGCTTTATTTCAGTGTTTTTTGTGTGCTTTTGATATATTAATATATGCAACATAGAAACTCATGAGTGGGCTTCTATTTATTTAACTTTCTGAAAAATTCTGAAGAGAGTTGAAAGTAGGTATTTAAATATTTGGAAGTACTCACTAGTAAACTCTGGTCTAGAATTTTATTTTTGGGGAGACTTTTGAATGCCATTTTAATTTTATTGATGGTCATTGTTCTTTTTAGATTCTGTTTCCTCTTGGTTATGCTTTGGAAGCTTGTTGTTGTTAGGAGTCCAGAAAATGATTCATTTTTTTTATATATTCTCCAATTTTGTGGCATAAATGTTTTCATAGTTGTCCCTGGAAATCTCTTAAATTACTATGATATCTATTATGATGTCTCCTTTCTTAATTCTACTTTTATAGGGTTTTAATATTTTCTTTATAATTCTAGCTAATTTTTCTATATTATTTTTAAAGACAGTTCCTAGTTTTATTGATATTTTGAATTAAAAATTCCTTTCCATTAATTTCTGCTCTAAGTTTTATTTTTCTTCCTTCTGATTGCTGTTGGTGCCTTTCATTGACATATTTATAGTTACTAAAAGTGTACTATTAGATTAATTATATAAACCCTTTCTTATTTCCTATTGAATGCTACTGTTGACAAAAACTTCCCTCTTTATATCACTATTGCTCCCCCATATATGTTCTAATAACTTTTGTTTTTATTTTTCTTTGATTCCAAAAATCGTTCTTCTATGTTTTCTGTTTTGACCCCTTGGTTGCTCAATATTAGGTTATTTCATGTTTAAGTATTTGATGTTTTTTCTTTTTTGGGGGGGCACACCCAATGATATTCAGGGTTTATTCCTGGCTATGTACTCAGAAATCGCTCCTGGCTTGGGGGACCATATGATACACTGGGGATAGAACCAAGGTCATCCTGAGTCAGTGTTGTGCAAGACAAACTTCATACCACTGTGCTATTGCTTTGCCCCCAAGTCTAGATTTTTTTTTAAATCCAAAAAGAAATCTATTTAAAGGGACTATATTCAAGTTTGGTTTTAATAGCTATTTTGTACATAAGGAGGGAGTGAGCTAGAAGTGAAAGGATTCTTGACATAATTTCTTAATATTTGTCTGAGAGTATAATTAAATGTTTCCACCTTTCTGATGACTGAGGGTTTCAGACTATGTAGAGCTGATAATCTATAAAAACTTTCTTTGCTGTACTTCATCTTTTTCTCTCTTTAAAAATTTAACTTCGAATAGTATGGGGCTCGGCAGGCTCCCACCATGCCAGAGGCCTTCTTAACCACACCTGGGGGGGGGTGCGGGACTTGGGTAACCCCAGCACCCCTCTACCGCCTTGCTCCAGATCTCCAGGGCTTCCCTGGGCCATGTGCCTGGGCAAACCGGTGAGTTGGGCCCTTTGGTGGAGCTTGAAGGTACTCTAGGCTTTCCCCCATTATCCATTCAGCTACTTAGGGAGGGTCTGGGTGGGGCTCTGAACTTCTGGCCTCCCAGCTTCTTGAAGTCACTGATAATCTCTTTCCAGTCTATATTTTCAAAATCACGTGGGGGCTACTGCCCCCGCGTGCAAAAGCAACATTAATACTCACTTTCATTAAATTATGTTTTTATGTATGCAGAATGTCCATTTTGTACTCTGCCCTTTTGCATACCCCTTCAAAAGATCATATTTCTCTTTAACTTCCTTAATTCCTATCATCATTGCTCCTTATTTACCCTTTCTAACTTAAGTACTGTACAGTCCTAAGTCACAGGCCAAAGTGGTGCCCTGGAGTTAACACCCACCCAACTATTTTAAAAGGCATAAAAAGGACACTTATGTCTTTTCAACATTTTATGGGTGTTTTCTTTGACAGCTATAACTTTTGCTGAATATTTTCTTATACAGTGATGACCCCCCCCCATTTTTTTTATCTTCTCTTTGTGAACTGCTCAATATGGAATTTGGTGTGAAAGAATCCCTGAGTTTAATGCTTATGTTTGAACCAAGTCATGGGTATTGTTGGAAATGTTCTTAAGCCCCCATAAACTCTGATAGCGCCACGTGGCTTTATTTCTTGTTTGCTTAGGCACACTAAAATGGAAAAATACTATACATACCAATACGTTCTTATCTAATAGAGATGGCAACACACAAATCTTGTAGTGCAATGGTACCTTACACCCTGAACATTGACATAAAGACCTGGCACAGGCCTCAGAAGAATGAGCACTTTCCATTCACCCCTGATCTAGAGAAGACATCTACAAAACATCCAAGGTTGTATATAACATTACCTGGAGGCATTCCTCTACCAGGGAAGACCCTACAGCTGCTCTGACATCGATCTACTCAAAAGAGACTTTCCTTAACACTGAGAAGACTTAACAAGAACAATGACCTGCTTACTGGACAGGGCTTGCTATATTGCCCCTTAATTGTGAGGTTTGTCTATAACATCACTGGAAGCAATCCTCTACCACGGAAGACCCTACCACTGCTCAGACAATGACCTGCTCAAAAGAGACTTCCCTTAACACTAAGAAGACTTAACAACAATGACCTGCTTACAGGACAGGGCTTCCTGCATTGCCCTTTAATGGTGAGGTGAAATGAGAAGACACTCCACATCATGACTTCAATGTAGGATATGCAGATTCCAGGATCTTTAATACAGAAACATGATACCAACAACAGAGACTGTGTGAAAAGTGTGTTGGCACTATGGAGAATGTCTTGGATTGGACGATAACTTGCCTAAAGCCTAGAGTTAGTCTTATGCCAGGAAACTTCAGGGGTAGGATCTCTTTGTATTTAGGCCAAGGTTATTTCTTTCCATGCCTCTCATATTTTGGTGGGCCTATGCAAACAACAATTGCCACTCTAACACCGTTAGTGCTCCTTTGACTCTAATCCCCCCAAAAAAATACCACTTAAAATTTGAGGTTAACTTAAGCTAATATGCATGTACATGGAAATGTAAAAAATACTATGCCTCTAATGTTTAAGGAGTTACGTAAGTTTTATGGCTTTAGATTGCCTCGTGTGCTGTTAAGAAATATTATAATGTGTTACAATCTGGGGACTTGAGGGACAAAGTAATTGTACTTGGATTCTGTTTTATTTATCTTAATGTTCTTTGGCTGAAGTTCAAAGTTAAGACATCAGCAAGGGGACTTCTTCTGAGAATTATATTATGGGTGATTGTCCTTCCACTGTAACTTTACCTTGTCCTCTTTCTTTGCACCTTTTGTTCTCATAATTCAAAATTAAAAAATTAAAAAAAATAAATAAATAAATTAACTTCATATCTGGAAATCTGTCTATGGACTATTAATTCTATTTATTGATTTGAAAGCCTATTGTTATTCCAATATCACACTATCTTATTACTATATATTTATAGTACAGTTTGGAGTTGGAGTGAGAGAGGCCTCGTCATCTCCCTTAAGCCCCACACCTACCATTTGTTTTGTTTTTATTTTTTGGAAAATGGTAGGGTGGTAATTATTCCATATACGTTTCATCAGTATTTGATCAGTTATAAAAATACCTCATTTATTTCAATTTTGTTATTTGGGTCACACGCTGTTCAGCTATGCCAGGGATTATTCCTAGTTTTGTACTCAAGGGTCACACACACTCTCTCACCCCTCTCCTGGGAGGTCAGCTTTATAGGTTTGGAAGAACCTATAAAGAACCTATAGTATGCCCATTTTGAATTGGGATTTTGTTTCTAGGAAGATTTTGTGTTTCTTTAGCAGTATATGTGTTGCTTAAGTGAGCACAGAATTAAATTTTCTTTCTAGTAATTGGTCTCTGTAGGTGGTCTCTACTTTTGATTGAGCTTGAAAAGTTGTAGACATCTACAATGTGTTCATTAATTTTAGGTTCCCCAGATTCATGACATATGATCAAATTAATTCTTGATGATCCTTTTAGTTCTGTGGTATCTGTTGTGATGTCTCTCATCTCATTTCTGATTTATTTATTAGGATTTTCTATCTCTTCCTTTGTGAATATTGTTGATAGTTTTTCAATCGTATTTATTCTTTCAAAGAACAGTTCTTGGGTTCTTTTTTGTTTGTTTGTTTTTGTTTTTTTTTGGCTTTCTTGGACCACACAAGGTGGTACTCAGGGATTACTCCTGGACCTGAGCTCAGAAATCACTGCTGGCAGACTGCAGTGGCTTATGGGATGCCTGGAATTGATTCCAGGTGTGTCCTTTGTCAGCCTTGTGCAAGGCAAATGCCTTACCAACCCAGAAAAGTTCTTGATTTAGTTAATTTTGATATTTTTTGTTTCCATTTTATTAATTTTTGCTCTAAGTTTTATTCTCTTCTTAATTCTTTTGGTTCTTTTTTTTGCTGGTCTTTTTCTATATGCATAAATTCATAATTAGGTTAATTTTGAGGGGCTTATTATGCTTCCAAATGAATTCTTGATTTGCGATGAACCTTCCATTCAGCACCACTTTTGTTATGTACCAAATGTTTTAGTAGCTCATATCACCATTCTCATTTGTTTCCATAATATTTAAATTTCTTTTTTTGTTGTTTGTTTGGGGGCCACAGCTGGTAACACTCAGGGGCTACTCCTGGCTATGAGTTCAGAAATTGGTCTTGGCTTGGGGACCACATGGGATACTGGGTGATGGAACCATGGTCCGTCTTAGTTCAGCTGCATGCAACACAAATGCCTCACCACTGTGCCACTTATCCAGCCCGCTTCCATAATGTTTTAATTTTTATCTGATTTTCTCTTTGACACATTTATTGTTAAATAATAAGTTTTTAATTTTAAAGTGGTTGAGATTTTCCTCCTCATTTGTGCCTAAGATTAATTTCAATTTCCAATGTAACATGTTCTAAGCAGATTGTTTTGGAATTTTTAACTTCTTGATTTTTTAAAGGGGGAGATCTGGTTTGTAACCTACCATGTAGCCTCTCTTAGACAATGTTCCATATGCACAGGAGAAAAACATGTTCAATTTTTGGGGATTGATGAGGCATATGCATGTCTGATATACACATTTTTTCTTGCAAAAGTTTCCTTTTTGAGTTTTAGTCTAGTTTTGAATTATCTAGAAGTGACAAAATGGTGTTGGTAAACTATTAATATGGACTACTACTTCTAATAATATGGTTCTATTATTAAGTTGCTAGCAATGCTTTCTTTTAGGCTGGTAACAAATTGTCTGAAATATTTTGATGGCCTTGTATGAGGTTCATGATTATTTTGGACTATGAATTTTTCATGATATATACATATATCTTGATCATTAGGAGAAGTATTACCCCTGACCTTATAACATTTTTTTAAATTTTTTAAATTTTTTTATATTTTATTTAAGCACCTTGATTACATACATGATTGTGTTTGGGTTTCAGTCATGTAAAGAACACCACCCATCACCAGTGCAACATTCCCATCACCAATGTCCGAAATCTCCCTCCTCCCCACACGACCCCCACCTGTACTCTAGACAGGCTTTCCATTTCCCTCATACATTCTGATTATTAGGACAGTTCAAAATGTAGTTATTTCTCTAACAAAACTCATCACTCTTTGTAGTGAGCTTCCTAAGGTGAGCTGTAACTTCCAGCTCTTTTCTCTTTTGTGTCTGAAAATTATTATTGCAAGAATGTCTTTCATTTTTCTTAAAACCCATAGATGAGAACATTCCGCATTTCTCTCTCTCTCTCTGATTTATTTAACTTAGCATAATAGATTCCGTGTACATCCATGTATAGGAAAATTTCATGACTTCATCTCTCCTGACAGCTGCATAATATTCCATTGTGTATATGTACCACAGTTTCTTTAGCCATTCGTCTGTTGAAGGGCATCTTAGTTGTTTGAGAGTCTTGCTATGGTAAATAGTGCTGCAATGAATATAGGTGTAAGGAAGGGATTTTTGTATTGTATTTTTGTGTTCCTAGAATATATTCCTAGGAGTGGTATAGCTTGATCGTATGGGAGCTCGATTTCCAGTTTTTGGAGGAATCTCCATATCGCTTTCCATAAAGGTTGAACTAGACGGCATTCCCACCAGCAGTGGATAAGAGTTCCTTTCTCTCCACATCCCCGCCAACACTATTTATTCTCATTCTTTGTGATGTGTGCCATTCTCTGTGGTGTGAGGTGGTATCTCATCGTTGTTTTGATTTGCATCTCCCTGATGACTTTTGTTGCACTGGTGATGGGTGATGTGGAGCATTTTTTCATGTGTCTTTTGGCCATTTGTATTTCTTCTTTGTCAAAGTGTCTGTCCATTTCTTCTCCCCATTTTTTGATGGGATTAGATGTTTTTTTTTTTTTTTTTTTTTTTTGTAAAGTTCTGTCAGTGCCTTGTATATTTTGGAGATTAGCCCCTTATCTAATGGGTACAGGGTGAATAGTTTCTCCCACTCAGTGGGGGGCTCTTGTATCCTGGGCACTATTTCCTTTGAGGTGCAGAAGCTTCTCAGTTTAATATATTCCCATCTGTTAATCTCTGCTTTCACTTGCTTGGAGAGTGCAGTTTTCTCCTTGAATATGCCTGTAATCTCAATGTCCTGGAGTGTTTTGCCTATGTTTTGTTCTATATATCTTATGGTTTTGGGTCTGATATCGAGGTCTTTCATCCATTTGGATTTTACCTTCGTATATGATATTAGCTGGGGGGTCTAAGTTCAATTTTTTGCAAGTGGCTATCCAGTTGTGCCAACACCACTTGTTGAAGAGGCTTTCCTTGCTCCATTTAGGCTTTCCTGCTCCTTTATCAAAAATTAGGTGATTGTATGTCTGGGGAACATTCTCTGAGTATTCAAGCCTATTCCACTGATCTGAGGGCCTGTCCTTATTCCAATACCATGCTGTTTTGGAAACTATTGCTTTGTAGTAAAGTTTAAAGTTGGGGAAAGTAATTCCTCCCATATTCTTTTTCCCAATGATTGCTTTAGCTATTCTAGGGTGTTTATTGTTCCAAACGAATTTCAAAAGTGCCTGATGCATTTCTTTGAAGAATGTCATTGGTATCGATAGAGGGATCACATTAAATCTGTATAATGCCTTGGGGAGTATTGCCATTTTGATGATGTTAATCCTGCCAATCCATGAGCAGGGTATGTGTTTCCATTTCCGCGTGTCCTCTCTTATTTCTTGGAGCAGAGTTTTATAGTTTTCTTTGTTTAGGTCCTTCACATGTATAGTCAAGTTGATTCCAAGATATTTGAGTTTGTATGGCACTATTGGAATGGGGTGTTTTCTTAATGTCCATTTCTTCCTTATTACTATTGCTGTGTAGAAAGGTCATTGATTTTTGTGTGTTAATTTTTTAGCCTGCCACCTTGCTATATGAGTCTATTGTTTCTAGAAGCATTTTGGTAGAGCCTTTAGGGTTTTCTTAGAGAATATCATGTCATCTGCAAACAGTGAGAGCTTAAATTCTTCCTTTCCTATCTGGATTCCCTTGATATCTTTTTCTTGCTAATCGCTATAGCAAGAACTTCCAGTGCTATGTTGAATAGGAGTGGTGAGAGAGGACAGCCTTGTCTTGTGCCAGAATTTAGAGAGAAGGCTTTAGTTTTTCTCCATTGAGGATAATATTTGTCATTTGCTTGTGGTAGATGGCCTTAAGTATATTGAGAAAGGTTGCTTCCATTCCCATCTTGCTGAGAATTTTGATCAAGAATCGGCCTTGGACCGTATCAAATGTTCTCTCTGCATCTATTGATATGATCATGTGGTTTTTATTTTTCTTGTTTTTGATGTTGTGTATTACGTTGATAGATTTATGGATTTTAAACCATTTTTGCATTCCTGGGATGAAACCTACTTGATCATAGTGTATGATCTTCTTAATGAGGCATTGAGTCCTATTTGCCAGGATTTTGTTGAGGATCTTTGCATCTGCATTCATCAGCGATATTGGTCTGTAATTTCCTTTTTTCGTAGCATCTCTGTCTGGTTTAGGTACCAATGTGATGTTGGCTTTATAAAAGGTATTTGGAATTTTTTCCGTTTATTCAATTTTATGAAAGAATCTTGCCAGGATAGGTTGTAGTTCCTCTTGGAAAGTTTGAAAGAATTCATTAGTGAATCCAACTGGGCCTGGGCTTTTGTTTTGGGGCAGACATTTGATTACCGTTTTAATTTAATCAATGGTGATGAGGGTGTTTAGATATGCCAAATCTTCTTCGTTCAACTGTGGAAGATTATAAGAGTCCAAGAATTTATCCATTTCTTCCAGGTTCTCATTTTTAGTGGCATAGAGTTTATCAAAGTAGTTTCTGATTACCCTTTGAATCTCTGTCATATCAGTAGTGATCTCTCCTTTTTCATTCCTAATACGAGTTATCAAGTTTCTCTCTCTCTTTCTTTGTTAGATTTGCACGTGGTCTATCAATCTTGTTTATTTTTTCAAAGAACCAACTTCTGCTTTTATTGATCTTTCAAATTGTTTTTTGGTTTTTCACTTCCTTGATTTCTGCTCTCAGCTTTGTTATTTCCTTCTGTCTCCCTATTTTTGGGTCCTTTTGTTGAACACTTTCTAGTTCTATTAGCTGTGTCATTAAGCTACTCAGGTAAGCTCCTTCTTCCTTCCTGATGTGTGCTTGCAAAGCTATAAATTTTCCTCTCAGTACTGCTTTTGCTGTGTCCCATAAGTACTGATAGTTTGTGTCTTTATTGTCATTTGTTTCTAGGAAACTTTTGATTTCCTCCTTGATTTCATCTCAGACCCACTGGTTATTGAGTATGAGGCTGTTTAACTTCCAGGTGTTAAAGTTTTTCTTCTGAGTTCCTTTGGAATTCACAAATAATTTCAGAGCCTTGTGGTCAGTGATGGTAGCCTGCAAAATTTCTATCCACTTGATATTATGGAGGTATTTTTATGTGCCAGTATGTAGTCTATCCTGGAGAATGTCTCATGTACATTGGAGAAGAATGTGTATCCATGTTTCTGGGGATGGAGTGTCCTATATATATATCCACTAGGCCTCTTTCTTCCATTTCTCTCCTCAGGTCTAGTATATTCTTGTTGGGTTTCAGTCTGGTTGACCTATCCAGTGTTGACAAAGCCGTGTTGAGGTCCCTCACAATTATTGTGTTGTTATTGATATTATTTTTCAGATTTGTCAACAATTGTATTAAATATTTTGCTGGCCCCTCATTCGGTGCATGTATGTTTAGGAGAGTTATTTCTTCCTGCTCTACATACCCCTTGATTAATATAAAATGTCCATTTTTGTCCCTTACAACCTTTCTGAGCATGAAGTTTGCATTATCTGATATTAGTATGGCCACTCCAGCTTTTTTATGGGTGTTGTTTGCTTGGATAATTTTTCTCCAGCCTTTTATTTTGAGTCTATGTTTCTTCTGACTATTCAGGTGCATTTCTTGTAGACAGCAGAAGGTTTGATTGAGTTTTTTAATCTATTTAGCCACTCTGTGTCTCTTAACTGGTGCATTTAGTCCATTGACATTGAGAGAAAGAATTGTCCTGGGATATAATGCCATCTTTATATCGAAATTTGGTGTGTCTTTTGGTTAGTCTTGTCTTAAATTAGGTCTTTCAGTTTTTCTCTTAAGACTGGTTTTGAGTCTGTAAAGTTTCTGAGATATTTTTGTCTGTGAAACCATGTTTTCTTTCGTCAAACTGGAAAGTGAGTTTTGCTGGGTACAGTATTCTAGGTGAAGCATTCATTTCATTTAGTCTTGTCACAATATTCCATCACTTCTTTCTGGCATTGAGTTTTTCTGGTGACAGTTCTGCTGTAAATCTCAAGGATGCTTGCTTGAACATAATTTTTTCTTTTGATTTTGCTGTTTTCATAATTATGTCTCAATCTGTGGGATTCATTATTGTGACTAGGATGTGTCTTGGGGTAGTTTTTCTTGGGTCTCTTTTGGTTGGTACTCTTCGAGCATGCTGGATTTGATCACATATATTCTTTAGATTTGGAAGTTTCTCATTAATGATGTTCTCCACCATTGATTCTTCCTGGAGATTTTCTTCCTGGGTCTCCAGGACTCCAATGATTCTTAAGTTGTTTCTGTTGAGCTTATCATAGACTTCTATTTTCATCTGTTCCCATTCTTTGACTAATTTTTCCATTGTCTGTTCATTTGCTTTAATTTTTTTTTCCAATCTATCCTGCTGTATGGAATTGTTATGTATCTCATCTTCCACAGCACCAAGTCTATTCTCAGGTTCTGATACCCTGTCCCAGAGCTTATCCATTTTGTCATTCACTTCGTTTTCTGACTTTTTCAGGCCTGTTAGCTGACATGTTATTTCAGTTTGGAGTTTTGTGATTTCTGTCTTCATATTTTCTTGGTTCTTATTAGTGTTCTGTTCAACTTGATCCATGGTTTCTTTGAGTTTGTTGAGCATCTTCCATATTGCTAGTCTAAAGTCCTTATCTGAGAGGTTGATTAGTTGGTTGATCATTATCTGGTTTCAGAATTGTTATCTTAATTCTCTATGTCTGATGCTGGCCTGCGTTGTTTCCCCATTGTCACACTTGTATTGTGGGTTTTTCTATGTGTTGTGGTGGTATTCATTGGCTAAATGATGCAGGCATCATACTCCTCTGGCTCCACCCTTTCTGGTTGGGTTGACTTGCCTCCAAGAGAGGGGAGTCCTCCGTGGATGAAGCCTCACAAAGGATCAAATCTTAGGCCTGTGCATGCAGCAGAGAAAACAGTCCGGAGATAAATGCTTGCTTAAGTGATCCAGCACAGTTCTTAGTGTGATTTTTTCTTCTTATTGCAATGGTGTTCTTTTTTTAGAAATAGCGCAGGGTTGCGTAGCAAAGCGGAGCTGCCATGCTCTGCTGGAGCCTCTTTTCGGCCCACTCCCAAGAGGTTCATGCAACAGGATAGTAGACAGACATACACAGGCATCACTCTCAATTTTTCACAGTCGGGCCGCACTGACCTTATAACATTTTTAACTTGAAATCTATATTGTCTGATATAAGTATGGCCACCATTGCCAATAAAGGGAATTGTTAGTTTGAGATTTAGTTTTCCAGCCTTTGATTGGATCTTTGATTTATATATGTCTTCCCTGACTTTTCAAATATGTATCTTGTAGGCAGAAGAAAACTGGGTCTACTTTTTTTTTTAATCCAACCTGTAACTCTGTATGTCATGTCTTTTATCTTTAGGTCATTGGCATCTAATGAGATTATAGGTACAAAAGGATGCTTTGCCATATTGTGTAAAACTTATGCATGTTCTTATACTTGTTTTAAACAAAACCCTTCAATTGGTATTGCAAAGATGGTTTTAAGACTATGAGGTTCCTGAGCTCCATGAAATTTGTATTTATCCTTAAAATATGAATGTCTAGCTTTGTAGAATCTACTTGATGAGGTTTATATTATTAAGCTTTTAAATAATATGCTACCATTTTCTTTGGAACCTTTGAATATCATTTTAAGAATCTGTCATTAGTCATATGTCATTTTAAAATTTATTTTTCTGATTTTAATATTCTAGCTCATTCTTTGGCATTTGTAACTAGAATGTTCTCTAGAATATTTTTATTTGTGTCTTCTGCTGAAATTGTTTGACCTCTTGATTCTTGCACACCTCAACCATGAGAATTTTTCAGTTATGGCATTTTATTGAAATAGTCTTGCTCTTTCTTATAGACTCGGGTCATTCTTTCATTGCTCCTTCTTTTTTCTAATAATTTTTATTGTGACCAATGTGAATTACAAGTCTTTCACATTATTATGTACATTAAGTTACATAGTGACAATGTATTAGGGCCATTCCCACTGCCAGTGATGTCTTCCCTAGCCCACTGTGCCCAGTATGCATCTATTACCTCCTCTCTTTTCCCCCTAGACTGCTAATGTAATAGTTCTTTATTTGTTTATAGCTTGTTTTATATTTGTGGTCATGATTCTGTTGTCATTGACTTTGGGTTTGGTGTTTAGATCTGATCATTTTTTATTTTCACTCAAATTTCAAGCCACAGTTTGCTCCTGGTATCATCCACTCTCCTCCTCCCCATCCACATCACGAGACAGAATAATATGATCCAACTTCTGTGGTTCTGTTGGAAAACAAAACAAAACAAACAAACAACCAGCAATGGCAAAAAAAAAGAATTAGCAACAAGGAAAAAAACAACAAAACTACAATAATAAAAAAATAAAAAGAATAAGAAACGGAAAGAAAAAAAAACTGGAGGACTAGTGTGGCAAGGTTTTTTTGTGTTTTTGTTTTGTTGCATAGGCACAGTAAGTATTGGAGATATTGGGCCAGCGAGATAGCATGGAAATAAGGCGTTTGCCTTCCATGCAGAAGGATGGTGGTTTGAATCCTGGCATTCCATATGGTCCCCCATGCCTGCCAGGGGCAATTTCTGAGTGTACAGCCAGGAGTAATCCCTAAGCGTTGCAGGGTGTGACCCAAAAACCAAAGGAAAAAAAAGAATTTTAAAAAGGGGCCTGTGAGGTGGCGCTAGAGGTAAGGTGTCTGCCTTGCAAGCACTAGCCAAGGAAGGACCACGGTTCAATCGCGCGGGGTCCCATATGGTCCCCCCAAGTCAAGGGCAATTTCTGAGCGCTTAGCCAGGAGTAACCCCTGAGCACCAAACGGGTGTGGCCCCCCAAAAAAACAAACAAAAAAAGTATTGGGGATATTAGAAAGGGAATTCCCTTGGCCAAAGAGATACAAGGTTTCTCCACTCCTGAAGCATACTGTTATGGTAACAACTACAGTTTTTGCACATGCTCATTATCAAAACTTAAGGTCTTTTTATGGTGCCAGGAAACATTCTGCTCAGTTGTGGATGAGCAGTCCTCTGTCATTAGAGATCTTGGTATTTGTACAGTTCCTAGAACAAAGTCTAGGATAGAATCTTTCTTTATGGTTCTAGAAGTTCTGTTCCATCATAATTGTTGTAATCAGTCTTCTATAATTAGTGATCTTGGTTTTTGCACAAATCCTAGGAGAAAGCCTAGGATGGATTCTTTCCTTATGGTTCCAGAAGTTCTGTTCAGTCATGGTTGTCAAAGTCAGACCTCTGGAATTAGAAATCATAGTTTTTGTACAAATCCTAGGCCAGAGCATAGACTAGGGTCTTTCTTATTGGTCCCAGTAAGAGTTCTGCTCAGTCGTTGTTGTCAAAGTCAGTCTTTTTAATTAGTGATCTTGGGTTTTGTACAGATCAAAGGATTGTGTGTCTTCTGGTTTCATCTTATCATTAGGTAATGAGGCAGGGCAACCTACTCTTAGATCAAATTGTTGCTGTTTCCTGTCATCAGGATGTCTTATCAACCTGGTGCAAGTTGGTACCAAAGTGGTATTAGGAACTCCCAGGGTGGAGGGTAGGGGGGAGTTATTCCTAGTGCTGTTGCAGGAAACTATGTTGATTCTACAGTTGAGATCTGGGGTGTGGGGTTGGGCAATCACTTTCCAATCACATGAAGTCTAAGTTGAGTTCCCATAACATGTGTTCAGAGTGGGAAGTGACCCTGTATTATAAAATTTATGGGTTCTTATCCCTAGTAGATAACAGCTTGTTACTTTACATAAGACTTCGCCTTCTTTAGTATGCCTATTCAAAAGGGAAAGGTATCATATTAGATTGCTGGTGCTTTTGGGAGTACGAATGACAGGCTATATATTCTCTATGCTCTAGTTTTGACTTGAGGTTTTATTCCAAGATAGACTTTTTCTCCTAAAATTTAGTACCAAGCAAAAACAAAACGACTAAAATAAAAAAAAAACCTTAAAAATAATAATAATTAAAATAATTTTAAAAATGGATGGAAGAGGGGCCGTGCGGTGGCGCTAAAGGTAAGGTGCCTACCTTGCCTGCGCTAGCCTTGGACGGACCGCGGTTCGATCCCCCGGTGTCCCATATGGTCCCCCAAGCCAGGAGCAACTTCTGAGCACATAGCCAGGAGTAACCCCTGAGCGTTACTGGGTGTGACCCAAAAAAAAATGGATGGAAGAGGCTACCTTTACACTTGGAAATAAACACACTAAGTGGTATAACTATTGAGGTATTAAACATACAGAAAAAATATAGCTGTTCTAATTAAGTCTTTTGAGATATTCTTGGGGAAATGAGATACAGGGCACCTTTTCATTCCACACTGTGGTCGTATTGAGTTTGAGAAATGGTTTGTTACAGTAAGGAGTCAGTTAGTGTCCTTGACAAGCTGGGGGTCCTTTTGAAGCTGAATCTGGTGTCATGCAACAGTTGATATTTAAAGGGGAGTGTGAGGAGAAGGGCCACATAGAATGACTCAGCAGGAATAGTGGTTGCAACTTCTTACTGAGGCATGAGATGTGGGTGTGAAAGGGTTTCCTTTCACTTTGGAACTGGGTGGTGTCTTATTGGGCAGGAGGTTGGTCTCAGTACCTAATGGGTTAAGAACTGAGGGTAAAGAGGGTTAAATAGGGAAGGATGATGTATCAGGATTGAGTAGACTAGAGGATAGAATTAGTTCTAACAAGGAGGAGAAGGAATAATATATAATAGGAGCTATATACAATATAGGCATGAAATATTTATATTATAGATTTGGCAGACATAGATGAATCCACTGTACACACTCTCATGCCCACTTATAGACAGACATTGCAATCTACTCATAAGTTGTTGTTGGAGATCTGACCCTCATAGGATGGGTCTGAGAGTTTAAGAAATAATTGATTTAAGAAAAAACTAATAATTAGCACCAATACCCTATGCAGGTAACAATGGAGGAAACTAAGAAACACACCAGCAGCTGGGGATATGGAGAGAAACCCTCACAGATTTCTAAGTCCTCCAAAATGCATGAACTTCATAGGTGAGGATATAAAATCAGCATATAATGTCTTAGCATTGGAATTCAAAGAATCACTAATCAAAGAAGTTAAGAAATCCATAGATGAACAATTGATCAACTCAAAGGAGAAAACTATAAGAAGGTTGAGAGAGTCCATACAAATGGAACTAAGGGAACTAAAAAACATGCTAGTAAGCCACAGAAGCAGAATTACACACATAGAGAATTGCATGGATGAACTGTAAGACAAAATACAAGCCAACAACAACAAAGAAGTCAATAAAGAAATGAGAGACAAACATTGAAGAAAATTCAGGTACATAATAAACAGAGACAAAAGAAATTATCTATGATTTATAGGAATGTCATAAGGGGGGATGAAAAAGGGGAAGAACAAGTAGTGAGAAAATAATAGCAGAGAAATTTTTCACTCTCTGGACTGAGGAACCTGTAAAAATTCAAGAAGCAAAAACAGTTCCAAATAAAATAGAGCCTAATAGATCAACACCAAGGCATAGAGTAATCCAAATGAAAATAAAAAGAGAGAAAGATGAATTATTTAAAGCAATAAAGGAAAAAGGAAACCTAAAGTACAAAGAAAGGAACATAAGAATAAAACGAGGTCTCTCATTTGAAACAATTCAGGTAAGATGACAGTGAAATGACATATTAAAACTACTGAATGAAGCTTCCAACCTAGAATCCCCTACCCAGCAAAACTTTCAATTACTTGGGAGGGAGGACTAAAAACATTCTTGGACAAAAAAGAACTTGCAATATTTGCGATAACCAAACCTACTCAGAAATAAATTACACAGTCCAAAGCACACAATTGTAACAAAAACAACCCTATACAGATAACAGCACAACAACCATTTCTGTCAATAATCTCCTTAAATGTCAGTGGACTAAACTCTTCCATTAAAAGACAGAGTTGGATAAGAAAACAAAAACCAGATATCTGCTGCTACAGGAAATACACCTAAAAGATCAGGACAGACACAGGCTTAGAATAAAGAATAAAATGATAAAAATTAATTATTCAAGAAACTGGAAAACAAAACCAAAAAAGCCAGGAGAGCCATACTTGTATCAGGCCAAACCATATTCAGCCTCAAGAAAGTGCTCAAAGACAAAGAGGATCACTAATTATTGATCAGGGAACATTAGACCAAGAAGTAGTAACTAGTCAATATTTATGCACCAAATGTAGAGCAAGCAAACTATAAAAGGCATTTGCTCACAAACCTAGAAAAGTATATGGATGGAAATGTCTTAAGAGTAGGAGACATTGACACACCATTATCATCACTAGGCAGGTCCACTAGGCAGGAAACTAGCAAAGACATAAGAGTCCTAAGAAAAACTACAAGATCTAAGACAATGGACTTATACAGGGCCCTCCATCCTCAGAAAATGGAATACACATTCTTTTCAAGTGCACATGAAAACTTCTCTAGAATAGACCATGCTTTAGGATATAAATCTAACTTGCATAAAGTCACAAATATAAGAATTATACCAAGGACTGTATCAGACCACAATGAAACAGAGATCAAGATTGACTGTAAAAAGAACATGTGGAGAAAATCTAATATCTGGAGATTAAACAACATGCTGCTCTACAATAGCTGAATCAAAGAAGAAATTAAGGAAGAAAAAAAAAGTTTCATTGAGATGAATGACAATGAAGAAACAAATTGGTAAAACCTATGGTACAGAGTAATAGCAGTAATTAGGGTAAAACTCATAGCAATACAGGCCAACATCAAGAAAGAGGAAAATGACAAAATTGACAGCTTAAAGGAACATCTTAAGGACCTGGAAAACCAGCAGCAAAGAAACCCAAACACAGCTAGAAGAGAATAATAAAAACCAGAGCAGAAATAAACATCATAGAAACAAATAACAATACAAAGAATTACTGACACCAGGAACTGGTTTTTTGATAAATAAAAAGGTTAGACAAACTTCTGGCAAGACTCACAAAGAAAAAAAATGGAAAACACCCAAATCAGATCATAAACAAAAGGGGAGAGATTGCAACAGAACCTAAAAAAATCTAAGGCACAATGAGGGCTTATTAAAACAACTTATTAAACAACTGTACTCAGTTAAGTTAGAGAACCCAGAAGAACTTGACAGATTCCTGGAAAAATATTATTTCCCAAGACTTAATAAGGAGAATATAGAAAGCATGAACAGGTGAATCACATCTAAGGAAATTCAAACAGTAATTAAGAAACCCCCCAAGCATGAAAGTACAGGACCATACGGTTTTACAAGTGAATTCTATTAAACATTCAGAGAATAATTACTATCATTGATTCACAGGCTCTTTCAAAACACTGAAAAGACAAGAATCCGCCCTAAATCCATTTATGAGACTAATATTACATTCATTCCCAAAGCTGACAAAGAAACCACCAAAAAAAAAAAAAAAACTACAGACCAATCTCACTATTGAACATGGATGCAAAAATCTTGAACAAAATCTTAGTAAACCGAATCCAACAACACATCAAAATGACTGTACACTATGACCAAGTGGGTTTTATCCCAGGGATTCAAGGATGGTTCAACATAAGCAAATCAATCAACATCATACACCACATCAACAAAAAGAAAGACAAAAACCACACGATCATATCAATCAATGCAGAGACGGCATTTGACAAAATGCAATACTCATTCATGATGAAAACACTCAGCAAAATAGGTTTGGAAGGAACCTTCCTCAAGTTAGTTACAGCTATCTATAAAAACCCCACAGCCAACATTATCCTCAATGGCGAAAAACTGAAAGCATTTCCACTAAGATCAGGTACTGGCAAGGCTGTCCACTGTTTCCACTCTTAATCAACATAGTTTTAGAAATCCTAACAATAGCAATCAAACAAGTGAAAGGAATTTAAATAGAAAATTAGAAAGTCAAACTATATCTGTTTGCAGATGATATGATGAAATATAACAAAAACCTTAAAGTGTCCATAGAAAAGTTCTTAGCAACAATAAACTAACACAGCAAGTGACTGGTTATAAAACCCATACACAAAAGACAATATCCTTTCTCTACATAAATAATGAAGCAGAGGAGAAAGAGATAAAAGAGTATATCCCATTTAAAATAGTAACTAAAAATATCATGTACCTAGGAATCAACCTAACAAGAGTGGTGAAAGAACTGTACAATGAAAACTTCAAAACGCTTCAGAAAGAAATTGAAGAGGACCTAAGGAATTGGAAGAACATCCCATGCTCATGGGTAGGAAAAGCAACATCATCAAAATGACCATCTTACCTAAACTACTATATAGATTCAATGCAATTCCTATCCAAATTCAGACATCATATTTTAAGGACTTAAGAAAAATCAATCATAAAGTTTATGTGAAACCACAAAAGAGCTAGATAGTCAAATTCATATTTAAAGACAAAAAAATCGAACGGCATTTCTTTACCTAACCTGAAGCTTTATAAAGCTATTGTGATCAAAACAGCATGGTAGTGGGAAAAAAGGCAGCATCTCAGACCAATGGGCTAGAATAGAATATCCAGTGACGTATCCCTAAACATATGGTCAAATAATATTTGACAAAAGAGCCAAGAATTTGAAATGGAACAAAGACAATCTCTTCAACAAATGGTGTTGGAACAATTAGATAACCACATGTAAGAAAATAAAGATTGATTCATACCTCACACCTTACACAAAAGTCAACTCAAAATGGATTTAAGACCTTAAAATCAGACCCATAGCTATAAAGTTCATTGAGGTAAACATAGACAGAATACTCCCATGACTTATACCTCAAAAATGTCTTTGATGATAGCAAGAGCTATCACATCAAACCTAAATACGTGGGACTACATCAAACTAAAAAGTTTCTGTATGGCAAAAGTAACATGAGCTAAAACTAGAGAATAGCTAATGGAATGGGAAAAATTTTGCACTCAACACATCAGATAAAGGGTTGATATATACAAAGCGCCCAGAAAGTTTAGCAAGACCTAAAATAACATAGAAAAATGGATAGAAGGAATGAAAGGACACTTCTGAGGAAGTTCAACAGATGTGAATAGACACATAAAAACATGCTCACCATCACTCATCATTAGGGAAGTCCAAATAAAGACAACAATGAGGTATCATCTTACACCAGTGAGGATGGCACACATAAAAAATAATGATACCAATCTCTGTTGGAGAGGACTCAGTAAAAAAAAACTCACCCACTGTTGGTGGGAATGCTGCATGATCCAACTCCTATAGAAAATAGTATGGAAGGTTCTCAATAAACTCAAAATTGAGCTGAGCCCCAAGATAGAAAGACATTCATCCAAAAGTATGTACGCACACCACTATTCATTGTCGCACTCAGCACATTATCCAAGATTTGGAATCAACCTAGATGTTCAAACAACAAATGAATGGATCATGAAGCTGTGGTACATATGCACAAAGAAATACTACATAGCAATAAAAATGATAAAAATCATTTTAAGCTGGAAGGTCCAGCTCACTATATGAAGCTCACCACAAAGAGTGGTGAGTTAGAGAATTAACTACACTGACAACTAACAACAATGTGAATGAATGAGGAAGTTGAAAACCTGTTTCAATACTATGCCTCTAATGTTTAAGGAGTTACGTAAGTTTTATGGCTTTAGATTGCCTCGTGTGCTGTTAAGAAATATTATAATGTGTTACAATCTGGGGACATGAGGGACAAAGTAATTGTACTTGGATTCTGTTTTATTTATCTTAATGTTCTTTGGCTGAAGTTCAAAATTAAGATATCAGCAAGGGGACTTCTTCTGAGAATTATGTTATGAGTGATTGTCCTTCCACTGTAACTTTACCTTGTCCTCTTTCTTTGCATCTTTGTTCTCATAATTAAAAATAAAAAAATTAAAAATAAAAAAGAAAACCTGTTTCAAATACAGGTGGAGGAGGGGAGTAGGGAGGTGGAAGACTAGGGGTATTGGTGATGGGAATGTTGCACTGGTGAAGGAGGGTGTTCTTTAAATCACTAAAATCCTACTACAACCATGTTTGTAATCAAATTGTATAAATAAAGATATTAAAAATAAGTAAAAACATAAACAAAAAGAATGTGAAATGTACTATTTTGCTTTTGATTTTATTGACTCTGATCAAGATTGAATATTATTTTTAATATTTATAGACCACACTATGTCCTATCTAATAAAATGTGATTTCATTAAAAAAAACACCTTTGATAAGATCTTTCCTAAATTATTTTTGAAGGTAGTTCTTGAGACCAGCATATTTAAGAGCTTTTTAAAAAGTAAAGAAAAATAAGATGTCCCTTCAATCCTGCATGGCCTAGTTTTGAGAGAAGTAAGCCTTCTTGATCTTTCGTGGGCATGCCAGGCACCTCCTGCTTAAAGCTTTTCCATTCTCTTTGGATTTGCTTCCCACCTCCCCTCTCTAAATTCACTCTGATCTTTACTAAAATTCTAATGAGATGGTTCTGGCAGCCCTACCTTACATAGTCTCCCTTCCCCAACACTCCTTACTTATCTTCTCACTCCCTCATTTTTGAATGGTGATGCATAAGCATTTGGCATATTATCTATTTTCTCATTTATCTTGCTTATCATCCTTCCTCCTAAGAATGTCCATATGTCAAGAGGACAGATATAGCTTCTTCATTTGTTCTAGATCTCCTAAAGTCAGTTAAAATGCAAACAAAGTGTTACCATTGCATAAATATTGCATAGTACATATGTAAGTAATGTGTTCAATAATATAAAAATGAGATTTATTTGGGTTCTTATTTCTTAGCAATGGTATAGTTATATTTATTCTTGTATTCTTAGAAGAAATTGAGATAATGTGTGTGAAGGAGTTTCCTGGAACAACCTGGTCTCCAGAAATGTTGATGTATAAATTATTGATGTATACACATTCCATGGTAAAGAGACTTTGGGTGAGGAAAAGAGGTACAAAAATGGGAGGAAATAAAATGTTCCATGTTAAAGATTACTGAAAATGATCACTCTGCCTCTGCCAGTTTACCTGGCAAGGAGTAGGAAATATGGTGCATAAGTGAACGTACTGACAAATGTTACCTATTCAACAGTCTCTGGTCATAGAATGGCTTCATGTTCTTTAAAGAAGAATAAAAAGGAATAAACTACATGTTCCTTCTTTCAAATTATGACAGTAACTTTTGATCCTTAAATATGCTTTTCAGGATCCAAACACTATGCATGGCATTTTAGAGATGCATTATTATCTACCCATGCTTAGGTGGATATTATATAGCTGATTGGATACTAAAAATAATTCTCCTAATAACTAGTTCCTAGACTCACACGGAAAAGTTTCTATTAGCAATTAAGGAAAACTTGCAACTGAAAAAATACTTACAGAAAAGTTAGAAATCCATTCTAAACCTTGATTGTGTATTGTACCCCTTACAATTAGAGACTCATTAACTAGAATTGAACAGGCCTAAATATCAGCATTGTTAGAAACTCCATAATATTTTGGTTTCATAGACAAACTTAAGAATTAATGAACAATAACCTAAAAATTGATTAAAATCCAGGTCTAAGTGAGATAAAGAGGTAACCTAAATGAATTAAGCAGAATAATGATGACTTTTGAAAGTCTATATATATCTCATCACCTGTCAAAGATGCAGTTTCTTCTTTTTTAATAAATTTTTATTTAACCACCATGATTACAAGCAAGTTCGTAGTTGGGTTTCAGTCATAAACAGAATAACCCCCCCTTAGTAGTTAAATAGTACTTGTAGTCCAACACTATGAATGTAGTATTTCGAAATATTACCATTCTTCAAGGAAATCTTGAATATCTTTCCTTTTGATGTGCATTGTACATTTTTAAATATTTGCTTAATTAACTTGCACCTTACCTACGGTATTGTGTGACAAATAAATTTATTTATAATTTGGTTTAAATTTTAATTCCAAGTAAATTTCTTTGTATTTATCTGTATGTCTCTGCAAACACTCCTTTATTTTTTGTTAAAGTTTGTTTAAAAGCAATATTCCTGGACTGCATTGAAGTGACACTCTATTTAACAACTTTTTTTTTAAAAAAGGCATTTTCATATTAATATATTACAAAAACAGTCTCACTAGAGTAATTTACTCCATTTATGATAATCCTATATGGGACATCTTCAAACATCTTTGAACTGCTCTTTGCTTTCCTAGGTCTCTGGGAGACATTTTTTCCTCCCCAAATTATAAATCTAGATAGGGGTCTTCTGAGATATTGAATTGATATATTGAAAGAGGGTTGTGAGTGATAAGGTGATATAACCTCCTGAAGTCTTGATGCTAACTTAATGATACTAGGTCACATGCAAAAATACCAAATAGCATGCATTTTCCCCATATCAACTTAATTCAATTTTTACTTAAGAATTTCAACATATTTCTTCTTCATGAAATTACTCCTAGGTCCTTGTTTCTTTGTTAAATTTCCATTTTCTAGACTAAATGTTTTCAAGAAATATTTATCACCTTATTTTGTAACAATAGAATCTGCAGGGCTACACCACATCCATGACCAAGTGTGCTACAGCATAGTTACCACCAGAGGGCCTTATTCTCTCCATTATTTCAAGATCGGTTCCCTTCTCAAGCACTCTTACACTACAGTTCTGTTAATTACATTTTAGGGTTGTTTCCTTGGGGATTTATTTCACTCCTTGCTTTGTTTCCTTGATATAATTTAATTTTTAGTTTCTTGCTGACTTCACTTAATATGACCTCCAGTTTAACCCAAGTTGTAGCAAATGCATAAATTCATCTTTCCTTATAGTCTCTTAGCTGAATAGTATTCCATTGCAATTTCTTTGTTCATTTGTAGTCGGGCACTTGAGTTGATTCCAGAACTTAGCTATTGTAAATAATACTGTGATGAACACAGATATACATATGTCCTTTAGATAATGCTTTTGTGTTTTGGAGAAATATACCCAGATGTGAGCTTGCAGTGCCAAGGGAAACACTATTCTTAGTCTTTTAGAAGTCTCCATTTTCCAGACAGACTGAATCAGGAATATGAGTTCCTTCCTTCCTTCCTCTCTCCCTACCTTCCTTTCATCCTCCCTCCCTACCTTCCTTTCATCCTCCCTCCCTCCCTTTCTTCCTCCCTTCCTCCCTTTCGTCCTTCCCCTTTACCTCTCTCCCTCCCTCTTTAAGTCCCTTCCTCCATTTCTTTTTCCTTTCTTTCCTTCCCTCCCTAGCTTCTTTCCTTCCCTCCCTCTCTCCTTCCTTCCCTTCCTTCTATTCTCCCTTCCTCCCTCCCTTCCTTCCTTTTCTCCTCCTTTCCTTCCTTCTTTCCCTTCCTTTTTTCCTTCCTTCCCTCCTTCCTTCCCTCCTTTCCTTCCTTCATTCTCTTCATTTCTTCCCTTCCTTTTCCCCCCTCCCTCCTTCCCTTCATTCCCTTCCATCTAGTCTTTCTTCCTTCCCTCCTCTTATCCTTCCTTCCCTTCCTTATTTCTTTCCTTCCCTTCTCTTTTTCTTCTTTCCCTTCTCCTTTTCTACCTGTCTTTCTTCCCTTCCTTTCATCCCTCCTCCTTTCCTTCCTCTCTTACTTCCCTTCCTTCTTTCTTTCCTTCACTTTCTTTCCTTCTTTCTTTTCCTCCCTTCTTTCCTTCCCTCCTTCCTTCTTCCCTTCCACCTTTCCTTTCTTCCTCTCTTCCTTCCTTCTTTCCCTCCTCCTTTCCTACCTCCCTTCTTTTTTTTTTTTTTTTTTTTTTTTTTTTCCGGGCCCAAATTATTTTTATTTTTAATTTTTTGTTAAAACACCCTGGTTACAAGATTGTTCATAATACGGTTGTCCTTTTTCCACAAATAAAGTTGCTCATTATTGAGTTACAGTTATACAATGTACAACAACCTTCACCAATGCACATAACCCACCACTAATGTCCCCAGTTTCCCTCTCACCCTCCCCAAAGAAGGGGCTTGTTTTTGTTTGTTTGTTTTTTACTAAATATCAGTTCTCATGTTCTTTGTTTCTGTTCTCTATTTCTATTGTCTTTAGGTTTCCATTATTCCACCTTTATGTTTCTTTATATCCTACATATTAAGAGATCATCTGGGTCAGTCTCTCTCCCTCTGAATAACTTCACTCAGCATGATACTCCCCAGATTTTTCCATGCAGCTGCAAATTGCCTGACTTTATCTTTTCTTACGGCTGAGAAGTATTGATGATCCTTATATTTTTCCTTTTGAACTCATTCCATAGTTCTCTGCTATGTTGTTCCTTTCTTTTCAGACTATTTTTCACCTTCAGTTTTTTTTCTAGCTGTTTCTTTCTCCTCTTGGAATTCCTAGACCTTTTGCTCAGTTGCTATTATCCTGAGCTTTTGTTGAGTTTATATTTTATATCACCTACTATGCTCTTAATTTTTGTCACTTCTGTTTTAGTGGGTTTTTATTTTTTATTTTTTATCTTTATTTAAACACCGTGATTACAAACATGATTATAGTTGTATGATTACAGTCATGTAAAGAGCACCCCCCCTTCACCGGTGTAACATTCCCACCACCAATTTCCCAGATCTCCCTCCTCCCCACCCCCCTACACCTGTACTCGAGACAGGCTTTCTACTTCCCTCATTCATTCACATTTTATGATAGTTTTCAGTGTAGTCATCTCTGCAACTGCACTCATCACTCTATGTGATGAGCTGCATGTCCTGAGCTGCACCTACCAGCCCTCATCTCTCTTGTCTCTGAGATATTGTTAAAAATGTCCTTCATTTTTCTTAAAGCCCATAGATGAGTGAAACCATTCTGCGTCTTTCTCTCTCCCTCTGACTTACTTCACTCAGCATAATAGATTCCATGTACATCCATGTATTGGAAAATTTCATGACTTCATCTCTCCTGATGGCTGCATAGTATTCCATTGTGTATATGTACCACAGTTTCTTCAGCCACTCATCTGTTGAAGGGCATCTTGGTTGTTTCCAGAGTCTGGCTATTGTAAATAGCGCTGCAATGAATATAGGAGTAAGGAAGGGTTTTTTGTATTGTATTTTTGTGTTTCTTGGGTATATTCCTAGGAGTGGTATAGCTGGATCGTATGGAAGCTCAATTTCCAGTTTGTGAAGGAATCTCCATATCGCTTTCCATAAAGGTTGTACTAGACGGCATTCCCACCAGCAGTGAAAAAGAGTTCCTTTCTCTCCACATCCCCGCCAGCACTGCTTGTTTTCCTTTCTTGTGATGTGTGCCAATCTCAGTGGCGTGAGGTGGTACCTCATAGTAGTTTTGATTTGCATCTCCCTGACGATTAGTGATGTTGAACATCTTTTCATGTGCCTTTTGGCCATTTGCCTTTCTTCTTTTTCAAAGTGTCTGTTCATTTCTTCTCCCCATTTTTTGATGGGGTTAGTTGTTTTTTTCTTGTATAGTTCTGTCAGTACCTTGTAAATTTTGGATATTAGCCCTTTATCTGATGTGTATTGGGTGAATAATTTCTCCCACTCAGTGGGTGGCCTTTGTATTCTGGGCGCTATTTCCTTTGAGATGCAGAAGCTTTTCAGCTTAATATAGTCCCATCTGTTTATCTCTGCTTCCACTTGCTTGGAAAGTGCTGTCTCCTCCTTAAAGATGCCTTTAGTCTCAATGTCCTGGAGTGTTTCACCTACATGTTGTTCTATATACCTTATAGTTTCAGTTCTGATATCAAGGTCTTTAATCCATTTGGATTTTACCTTTGTATATGGTGTTAGCTGGGGGTCTGAGTTCGCTTTTTTGCAAGTGGTTAACCAGTTGTGCCAACACCACTTGTTGAATAGGCTTTCCCTGCTCCATTTAGGATTTTTTGCTCCTTTATCAAAAACAAGGTGGTTATATGTCTGAGGAACCTTCTCTGAGTACTCAAGCCTATTCCACTGATCTGAGGGTCTGTTTTTATTCCAATACCATGCTGTTTTTATAACTGTTGCTTTGTAATACAACTTAAAATTGGGGAAAGTAATGCCTCCCATATTCCTTTTCCCAAGGAGTGCTTTAGCTATTCGAGGTTGTTTGTTGTTCCAGATGAATTTCAGAAGTATTTGATCCACTTCTTTGAAAAATGTCATGGGTATCTTTAGAGGAATCGCGTTAAATCTGTACAATGCTTTTGGAAGTATTGCCATTTTAATGATGTTGATCCTGCCAATCCATGAGCATGGTATGTGTTTCCATTTCCGCGTGTCCTCTCTTATTTCTTGGAGCAGTGTTTTGTAGTTTTCTTTGTATAGATCCTTCACATCTTTAGTCAGGTTGACTCCAAGATATTTGAGTTTGTGTGGAACTAATGTGAATGGGATTGTTCTCTTAATGTCCATTTCTTCCCTATCATTATTCGTGTATAAAAAGGCCATTGATTTTTGTGTGTTAATTTTGTATCCTGCCACTTTGCTATACAAATCTATTATTTCTAGAAGCTTTTTGGTAGAGTCTTTAGGGTTTTCTAAGTAGAGTATCATGTCATCTGCAAACAGTGAGAGCTTGACTTCTTCCTTTCCTATCTGAATTCCCTTGATATCTTTTTCTTGCCTAATCGCTATAGCAAGTACTTCCAGTGCTATGTTGAATAGGAGTGGTGAGAGAGGACAGCCTTGTCTTGTACCAGAATTTAGAGGAAAGGATTTTAGTTTTTCTCCATTGAGGATAATATTTGCCACTGGCTTCTGGTAGATGGCTTTGACTATATTGAGAAAGGTTCCTTTTATTCCTATCTTGCTGAGAGTTTTAATCAAGAATGGGTGTTGAACCTTATCAAATGCTTTTTCTGCATCTATTGATATGACCATGTGATTTTTATTTTTGTTGTTGTTTATGTTGTGTATTATATTAATAGATTTACGGATGTTAAACCATCCTTGCATTCCTGGGATGAAACCTACTTGATCAAAGTGAATGATCTTCTTGATGAGGCACTGGATCCTGTTCGCCAGGATTTTGTTGAGGATCTTTGCATCTGTGTTCATCAGGGATATTGGTCTGTAATTTTCTTTTTTGGCAGCATCTCTATCAGGTTTTGGTATTAAGGTGATGTTGGCTTCATAAAAGCTATTTGGAAGTATTCCTGTTTTTTCGATTTCATAAAAGAGCCTGGCCAGAATTGGTAGTAGTTCCTCTTGAAAGGTTTGAAAGAATTCATTCGTGAATCCATCAGGGCCTGGGCTTTTGTTTTTGGGTAAATTTTTGATTACAGTTTTAATTTCCTCAATAGTGATGGGGGTGTTTAGATATGCTACCTCTTCTTTATTCAACCGTGGAAGGTTATATGAGTTCAGAAATTTATCCATTTCTTCCAGGTTCTCATATTTAGTGGCATAGAGTTTCTCAAAGTATTCTCTGAATACCCTTTGAATCTCTGCAGTATCTGTAGTGATCTCCCCCTTCTCATTTCTAATAC
This sequence comes from Suncus etruscus, assembly GCF_024139225.1. Classification (NCBI taxonomy): domain Eukaryota; kingdom Metazoa; phylum Chordata; class Mammalia; order Eulipotyphla; family Soricidae; genus Suncus; species Suncus etruscus. Next base: position 103,890,712 of record NC_064857.1, on the reverse strand, counting down.
GCGTTATCAAGTTTCTCTCTTTCTTTTGCTTTGTGAGTTTTGCCAATGGTCTATCAATCTTGTTTATTTTTTCAAAGAACCAACTTCTGCTTTCGTTGATCTTTCGGATTGTTTTTTGGGTTTCCACTTCGTTGATTTCTGCTCTCAGCTTTGTTATTTCCTTCTGTCTCCCTATTTTTGGGTCCTTTTGTTGAGCACTTTCTAGTTCTATTAGCTGTGTCATTAAGCTACTCAGGTAAGCTCCTTCTTCCTTCCTGATGTGTGCTTGCAAAGCTATAAATTTTCCTCTCAGTACTGCTTTTGCTGTGTCCCATAAGTTCTGATAGTTTGTGTCTTTATTGTCATTTGTTTCCAGGAACCTTTTGATTTCCTCCTTGATTTCATCTCGGACCCACTGGTTATTGAGTATGAGGCTGTTTAACTTCCAGGTGTTAAATTTTTTCTTCTGTGTCCCTTTGCAGTTCACATCTAACTTCAGAGCCTTGTGGTCAGCAAAGGCAGCCTGCAAAATGTCTATCTTTTTTATTTTATGGAGGTATGTTTTATGTGCCAGCACATGATCTATCCTGGAGAATGATCCATGTACATTGGAAAAGAATGTGTATCCAGGTTTCTGAGGATAGAGTGCCCTATATATATCTACTAGGCCTCTTTCATCCATTTCTTTTTGCAGGTCTAGTATATTTTTGTTGGGTTTCCATTTGGTTGACCTATCAAGTGTTGACAAGCCTGTGTTGAGGTCTCCCACAATTATTGTGTTATTATTGATATCCTTCTTCAGATTTGTCAACAATTGTATTAAATACTTTGCTGGACCCTCATTCGGTGCGTATATGTTTAGGAGAGTGATTTCTTCTTGCTGTACAAATCCCTTGATTAGTACATAATATCCATCTTTGTCCCTTACAATTTTTCTGAGTATAAAGTTTGTGTCATCTGATATTAGTATGGCCACCCCCGCTTTTTTAAGGGTGTTGTTTGCTTGAATGATTTTCCTCCAGCCTTTGATTTTGAGTCTATGTTTATTCTGACTATTCAGGTGTGTTTCTTGTAGACAGCAGAAGGTTGGCTTCAGTTTTTTGATCCATTTCGCCACTCTGTGCCTCTTAACTGGTGCATTTAGTCCATTGACATTGAGAGAAATAATTGTCATGGGATTTATTGCCATCTTTGTGTAGAAGTTTGGTGTGTTTTTTGTTCTGTCTTGTTTTTAGAGTAGATCTTTCAGTTTTTCTTTTAAGGCTGGTTTTGAGTCTGCAAAGATTTTGAGCTGTTGTTTATCTGTGAAGCCGTGTATACATCCGTCAAACCTGAAACTTAGTTTTGCTGGGTGCAATATTCTTGGCGAAGCATTTATTTCATTGAGTTTTGCCACTACGTCCCACCACTGCCTTCTGGCCTTGAGTGTTTCTGGTGACAGGTCTGCTGTAAATTTCAAGGATGCTCCGTGGAATGTAATTTCCCTTTTCGATCTTGCTGCTTGCAGTATTCTATCTCTATCGGTGGGTTTCATCATGGTGACTAGGATGTGTCTTGGGGTGTTTCTACTGGGGTCTTTTTTAGCTGGTACTCTTCGGGCATGCAGGATTTGGTCACATGTTTTCTTTAGCTCTGGTAGTTTCTCAGTGATGATGTTCTTAACCATTGATTCTTCCTGAAGATTTTCTTCTTGGGTCTCTGGAACTCCAATGATTCTGAAGTTGTTTCTGTTGAGCTTATCAAAGACTTCTATTTTCATCTTCTCATATTCTTTGAGTAAATTTTCCATTGTCTGATCATTTGATTTGAGGTTTTTTTCTAATCTCTTCTGCTGTGTAAAGTTGTTATGCATCTCATCTTCTAAAGCACTAATTCTATCCTCAGCTGCTGTTAACCTGTTGGAAAACTCATCCATTATGTTCTTCAATTCGTCTATTGAGTTTTTCAGACCTGTTATCTGATCTGATATTTCAGTTTGGAGTTTTCTGATTTCTGTCTTCATATTCTCTTGATTTTTATTAGTGCTCTGATTTATACTTTCTTTGATATCTGATAGCAACCTCCATATTTCGTCTCTAAACTCCATTTCTGAAAGACTGCTTAGGTAGTTGGTCGTTGTTGGGTCATCAGAGTTTCCATCTTCATTCTCTATGGTTGAAGTTGGTCTGCGTAGTCTCCCCATTGTCTCGCTTACGCTGTGGGTTTTTCTACGTGTTGTGGTGGTACTCATTGGCGAGGTGGAGTGCGCGGCCGCGAAGCGCAGCGGAGCGGCCGCGCTCCGGCCCCCAAACACTCACCTCAGCCGAGGCAAGCCGTCAGGGGATGCCTGGGGAGGCCCCCAAGTGTCTGCCAAGCAAAGAAACCAGCACAATCCACAACTCCAACAGAAAACTCACAGCCCCAGCGAGACACGCCTTGAAGAGATTAATGCTGAATCAGGTCAAAGTTCCCAGGTTGATGCAGGCTGGGGGAGGTCCCAAAATGTCTGCCGGGCCTAGGGGTCCAGCAGTCAGCCTGATCTGCAACTCCGGCCCCCAAACACTCACCTCAGCCGAGGCAAGCCGTCAGGGGATGCCTGGGGAGGCCCCCAAGTGTCTGCCAAGCAAAGAAACCAGCACAATCCACAACTCCAACAGAAAACTCACAGCCCCAGCGAGACACGCCTTGAAGAGATTAATGCTGAATCAGGTCAAAGTTCCCAGGTTGATGCAGGCTGGGGGAGGTCCCAAAATGTCTGCCGGGCCTAGGGGTCCAGCAGTCAGCCTGATCTGCAACTCCGGCCCCCAAACACTCACCTCAGCCGAGGCAAGCCGTCAGGGGATGCCTGGGGAGGCCCCCAAGTGTCTGCCAAGCAAAGAAACCAGCACAATCCACAACTCCAACAGAAAACTCACAGCCCCAGCGAGACACGCCTTGAAGAGATTAATGCTGAATCAGGTCAAAGTTCCCAGGTTGATGCAGGCTGGGGGAGGTCCCAAAATGTCTGCCGGGCCTAGGGGTCCAGCAGTCAGCCTGATCTGCAACTCCGGCCCCCAAACACTCACCTCAGCCGAGGCAAGCCGTCAGGGGATGCCTGGGGAGGCCCCCAAGTGTCTGCCAAGCAAAGAAACCAGCACAATCCACAACTCCAACAGAAAACTCACAGCCCCAGCGAGACACGCCTCAGCCGAGGCAAGCCGTCAGGGGATGCCTGGGGAGGCCCCCAAGTGTCTGCCAAGCAAAGAAACCAGCACAATCCACAACTCCAACAGAAAACTCACAGCCCCAGCGAGACACGCCTCAGCCGAGGCAAGCCGTCAGGGGATGCCTGGGGAGGCCCCCAAGTGTCTGCCAAGCAAAGAAACCAGCACAATCCACAACTCCAACAGAAAACTCACAGCCCCAGCGAGACACGCCTCAGCCGAGGCAAGCCGTCAGGGGATGCCTGGGGAGGCCCCCAAGTGTCTGCCAAGCAAAGAAACCAGCACAATCCACAACTCCAACAGAAAACTCACAGCCCCAGCGAGACACGCCTCAGCCGAGGCAAGCCGTCAGGGGATGCCTGGGGAGGCCCCCAAGTGTCTGCCAAGCAAAGAAACCAGCACAATCCACAACTCCAACAGAAAACTCACAGCCCCAGCGAGACACGCCTCAGCCGAGGCAAGCCGTCAGGGGATGCCTGGGGAGGCCCCCAAGTGTCTGCCAAGCAAAGAAACCAGCACAATCCACAACTCCAACAGAAAACTCACAGCCCCAGCGAGACACGCCTCAGCCGAGGCAAGCCGTCAGGGGATGCCTGGGGAGGCCCCCAAGTGTCTGCCAAGCAAAGAAACCAGCACAATCCACAACTCCAACAGAAAACTCACAGCCCCAGCGAGACACGCCTCAGCCGAGGCAAGCCGTCAGGGGATGCCTGGGGAGGCCCCCAAGTGTCTGCCAAGCAAAGAAACCAGCACAATCCACAACTCCAACAGAAAACTCACAGCCCCAGCGAGACACGCCTTGAAGAGATTAATGCTGAATCAGGTCAAAGTTCCCAGGTTGATGCAGGCTGGGGGAGGTCCCAAAATGTCTGCCGGGCCTAGGGGTCCAGCAGTCAGCCTGATCTGCAACTCCGGCCCCCAAACACTCACCTCAGCCGAGGCAAGCCGTCAGGGGATGCCTGGGGAGGCCCCCAAGTGTCTGCCAAGCAAAGAAACCAGCACAATCCACAACTCCAACAGAAAACTCACAGCCCCAGCGAGACACGCCTTGAAGAGATTAATGCTGAATCAGGTCAAAGTTCCCAGGTTGATGCAGGCTGGGGGAGGTCCCAAAATGTCTGCCGGGCCTAGGGGTCCAGCAGTCAGCCTGATCTGCAACTCCGGCCCCCAAACACTCACCTCAGCCGAGGCAAGCCGTCAGGGGATGCCTGGGGAGGCCCCCAAGTGTCTGCCAAGCAAAGAAACCAGCACAATCCACAACTCCAACAGAAAACTCACAGCCCCAGCGAGACACGCCTTGAAGAGATTAATGCTGAATCAGGTCAAAGTTCCCAGGTTGATGCAGGCTGGGGGAGGTCCCAAAATGTCTGCCGGGCCTAGGGGTCCAGCAGTCAGCCTGATCTGCAACTCCGGCCCCCAAACACTCACCTCAGCCGAGGCAAGCCGTCAGGGGATGCCTGGGGAGGCCCCCAAGTGTCTGCCAAGCAAAGAAACCAGCACAATCCACAACTCCAACAGAAAACTCACAGCCCCAGCGAGACACGCCTCAGCCGAGGCAAGCCGTCAGGGGATGCCTGGGGAGGCCCCCAAGTGTCTGCCAAGCAAAGAAACCAGCACAATCCACAACTCCAACAGAAAACTCACAGCCCCAGCGAGACACGCCTCAGCCGAGGCAAGCCGTCAGGGGATGCCTGGGGAGGCCCCCAAGTGTCTGCCAAGCAAAGAAACCAGCACAATCCACAACTCCAACAGAAAACTCACAGCCCCAGCGAGACACGCCTCAGCCGAGGCAAGCCGTCAGGGGATGCCTGGGGAGGCCCCCAAGTGTCTGCCAAGCAAAGAAACCAGCACAATCCACAACTCCAACAGAAAACTCACAGCCCCAGCGAGACACGCCTCAGCCGAGGCAAGCCGTCAGGGGATGCCTGGGGAGGCCCCCAAGTGTCTGCCAAGCAAAGAAACCAGCACAATCCACAACTCCAACAGAAAACTCACAGCCCCAGCGAGACACGCCTCAGCCGAGGCAAGCCGTCAGGGGATGCCTGGGGAGGCCCCCAAGTGTCTGCCAAGCAAAGAAACCAGCACAATCCACAACTCCAACAGAAAACTCACAGCCCCAGCGAGACACGCCTTGAAGAGATTAATGCTGAATCAGGTCAAAGTTCCCAGGTTGATGCAGGCTGGGGGGAGGTCCCAAAATGTCTGCCGGGCCTAGGGGTCCAGCAGTCAGCCTGATCTGCAACTCCGGCCCCCAAACACTCACCTCAGCCGAGGCAAGCCGTCAGGGGATGCCTGGGGAGGCCCCCAAGTGTCTGCCAAGCAAAGAAACCAGCACAATCCACAACTCCAACAGAAAACTCACAGCCCCAGCGAGACACGCCTTGAAGAGATTAATGCTGAATCAGGTCAAAGTTCCCAGGTTGATGCAGGCTGGGGGGAGGTCCCAAAATGTCTGCCGGGCCTAGGGGTCCAGCAGTCAGCCTGATCTGCAACTCCGGCCCCCAAACACTCACCTCAGCCGAGGCAAGCCGTCAGGGGATGCCTGGGGAGGCCCCCAAGTGTCTGCCAAGCAAAGAAACCAGCACAATCCACAACTCCAACAGAAAACTCACAGCCCCAGCGAGACACGCCTTGAAGAGATTAATGCTGAATCAGGTCAAAGTTCCCAGGTTGATGCAGGCTGGGGGAGGTCCCAAAATGTCTGCCGGGCCTAGGGGTCCAGCAGTCAGCCTGATCTGCAACTCCGGCCCCCAAACACTCACCTCAGCCGAGGCAAGCCGTCAGGGGATGCCTGGGGAGGCCCCCAAGTGTCTGCCAAGCAAAGAAACCAGCACAATCCACAACTCCAACAGAAAACTCACAGCCCCAGCGAGACACGCCTTGAAGAGATTAATGCTGAATCAGGTCAAAGTTCCCAGGTTGATGCAGGCTGGGGGAGGTCCCAAAATGTCTGCCGGGCCTAGGGGTCCAGCAGTCAGCCTGATCTGCAACTCCGGCCCCCAAACACTCACCTCAGCCGAGGCAAGCCGTCAGGGGATGCCTGGGGAGGCCCCCAAGTGTCTGCCAAGCAAAGAAACCAGCACAATCCACAACTCCAACAGAAAACTCACAGCCCCAGCGAGACACGCCTCAGCCGAGGCAAGCCGTCAGGGGATGCCTGGGGAGGCCCCCAAGTGTCTGCCAAGCAAAGAAACCAGCACAATCCACAACTCCAACAGAAAACTCACAGCCCCAGCGAGACACGCCTCAGCCGAGGCAAGCCGTCAGGGGATGCCTGGGGAGGCCCCCAAGTGTCTGCCAAGCAAAGAAACCAGCACAATCCACAACTCCAACAGAAAACTCACAGCCCCAGCGAGACACGCCTCAGCCGAGGCAAGCCGTCAGGGGATGCCTGGGGAGGCCCCCAAGTGTCTGCCAAGCAAAGAAACCAGCACAATCCACAACTCCAACAGAAAACTCACAGCCCCAGCGAGACACGCCTCAGCCGAGGCAAGCCGTCAGGGGATGCCTGGGGAGGCCCCCAAGTGTCTGCCAAGCAAAGAAACCAGCACAATCCACAACTCCAACCGAAAACTCACAGCCCCAGCGAGACACGCCTCAGCCGAGGCAAGCCGTCAGGGGATGCCTGGGGAGGCCCCCAAGTGTCTGCCAAGCAAAGAAACCAGCACAATCCACAACTCCAACAGAAAACTCACAGCCCCAGCGAGACACGCCTCAGCCGAGGCAAGCCGTCAGGGGATGCCTGGGGAGGCCCCCAAGTGTCTGCCAAGCAAAGAAACCAGCACAATCCACAACTCCAACAGAAAACTCACAGCCCCAGCGAGACACGCCTCAGCCGAGGCAAGCCGTCAGGGGATGCCTGGGGAGGCCCCCAAGTGTCTGCCAAGCAAAGAAACCAGCACAATCCACAACTCCAACAGAAAACTCACAGCCCCAGCGAGACACGCCTTGAAGAGATTAATGCTGAATCAGGTCAAAGTTCCCAGGTTGATGCAGGCTGGGGGGAGGTCCCAAAATGTCTGCCGGGCCTAGGGGTCCAGCAGTCAGCCTGATCTGCAACTCCGGCCCCCAAACACTCACCTCAGCCGAGGCAAGCCGTCAGGGGATGCCTGGGGAGGCCCCCAAGTGTCTGCCAAGCAAAGAAACCAGCACAATCCACAACTCCAACAGAAAACTCACAGCCCCAGCGAGACACGCCTTGAAGAGATTAATGCTGAATCAGGTCAAAGTTCCCAGGTTGATGCAGGCTGGGGGACAGGTCCCAAAATGTCTGCCGGGCCTAGGGGTCCAGCAGTCAGCCTGATCTGCAACTCCGGCCCCCAAACACTCACCTCAGCCGAGGCAAGCCGTCAGGGGATGCCTGGGGAGGCCCCCAAGTGTCTGCCAAGCAAAGAAACCAGCACAATCCACAACTCCAACAGAAAACTCACAGCCCCAGCGAGACACGCCTTGAAGAGATTAATGCTGAATCAGGTCAAAGTTCCCAGGTTGATGCAGGCTGGGGGAGGTCCCAAAATGTCTGCCGGGCCTAGGGGTCCAGCAGTCAGCCTGATCTGCAACTCCGGCCCCCAAACACTCACCTCAGCCGAGGCAAGCCGTCAGGGGATGCCTGGGGAGGCCCCCAAGTGTCTGCCAAGCAAAGAAACCAGCACAATCCACAACTCCAACAGAAAACTCACAGCCCCAGCGAGACACGCCTCAGCCGAGGCAAGCCGTCAGGGGATGCCTGGGGAGGCCCCCAAGTGTCTGCCAAGCAAAGAAACCAGCACAATCCACAACTCCAACAGAAAACTCACAGCCCCAGCGAGACACGCCTCAGCCGAGGCAAGCCGTCAGGGGATGCCTGGGGAGGCCCCCAAGTGTCTGCCAAGCAAAGAAACCAGCACAATCCACAACTCCAACAGAAAACTCACAGCCCCAGCGAGACACGCCTCAGCCGAGGCAAGCCGTCAGGGGATGCCTGGGGAGGCCCCCAAGTGTCTGCCAAGCAAAGAAACCAGCACAATCCACAACTCCAACAGAAAACTCACAGCCCCAGCGAGACACGCCTCAGCCGAGGCAAGCCGTCAGGGGATGCCTGGGGAGGCCCCCAAGTGTCTGCCAAGCAAAGAAACCAGCACAATCCACAACTCCAACAGAAAACTCACAGCCCCAGCGAGACACGCCTCAGCCGAGGCAAGCCGTCAGGGGATGCCTGGGGAGGCCCCCAAGTGTCTGCCAAGCAAAGAAACCAGCACAATCCACAACTCCAACAGAAAACTCACAGCCCCAGCGAGACACGCCTCAGCCGAGGCAAGCCGTCAGGGGATGCCTGGGGAGGCCCCCAAGTGTCTGCCAAGCAAAGAAACCAGCACAATCCACAACTCCAACAGAAAACTCACAGCCCCAGCGAGACACGCCTCAGCCGAGGCAAGCCGTCAGGGGATGCCTGGGGAGGCCCCCAAGTGTCTGCCAAGCAAAGAAACCAGCACAATCCACAACTCCAACAGAAAACTCACAGCCCCAGCGAGACACGCCTCAGCCGAGGCAAGCCGTCAGGGGATGCCTGGGGAGGCCCCCAAGTGTCTGCCAAGCAAAGAAACCAGCACAATCCACAACTCCAACAGAAAACTCACAGCCCCAGCGAGACACGCCTCAGCCGAGGCAAGCCGTCAGGGGATGCCTGGGGAGGCCCCCAAGTGTCTGCCAAGCAAAGAAACCAGCACAATCCACAACTCCAACAGAAAACTCACAGCCCCAGCGAGACACGCCTCAGCCGAGGCAAGCCGTCAGGGGATGCCTGGGGAGGCCCCCCAAGTGTCTGCCAAGCAAAGAAACCAGCACAATCCACAACTCCAACAGAAAACTCACAGCCCCAGCGAGACACGCCTCAGCCGAGGCAAGCCGTCAGGGGATGCCTGGGGAGGCCCCCAAGTGTCTGCCAAGCAAAGAAACCAGCACAATCCACAACTCCAACAGAAAACTCACAGCCCCAGCGAGACACGCCTCAGCCGAGGCAAGCCGTCAGGGGATGCCTGGGGAGGCCCCCAAGTGTCTGCCAAGCAAAGAAACCAGCACAATCCACAACTCCAACAGAAAACTCACAGCCCCAGCGAGACACGCCTCAGCCGAGGCAAGCCGTCAGGGGATGCCTGGGGAGGCCCCCAAGTGTCTGCCAAGCAAAGAAACCAGCCCAATCCACAACTCCAACAGAAAACTCACAGCCCCAGCGAGACACGCCTCAGCCGAGGCAAGCCGTCAGGGGATGCCTGGGGAGGCCCCCAAGTGTCTGCCAAGCAAAGAAACCAGCACAATCCACAACTCCAACAGAAAACTCACAGCCCCAGCGAGACACGCCTCAGCCGAGGCAAGCCGTCAGGGGATGCCTGGGGAGGCCCCCAAGTGTCTGCCAAGCAAAGAAACCAGCACAATCCACAACTCCAACAGAAAACTCACAGCCCCAGCGAGACACGCCTCAGCCGAGGCAAGCCGTCAGGGGATGCCTGGGGAGGCCCCCAAGTGTCTGCCAAGCAAAGAAACCAGCACAATCCACAACTCCAACAGAAAACTCACCCTACCTCCCTTCTTTCCTTTCTTCCCTTCCCTCCTCCTTTCCTTCTTTCTTCATCCCTCATTTCTTTCCTTCCTTCCCTCCCTCCTTCCCTTCCCTCCCTCCTTCCCTTCCTCCTTTCCTTCCTTCTTCCATCCCTTCCTCTTTCTTCCTTCCTTTCTCTCTCCCTCTCTCCCTCCCTCACTTCCTTCCTTCCTCCTTGTCTCTCTTTCTCCCTTCATTCCTTCTTTCTTCCCTCCCTCCCTTTCTTCCTCAGGGTTTACTCATGGCTCTACTCTTAGGGGTCACTCCTGATGTGTTTGGGGGATTATATAGGGTGGCAAGGATTAAACCCAGGTCTGCTGCATGCAAAGCAAACACCATACCTGATGTAGTAATATTGCTCCAGTTGCCTAAGTTTTGGGGGAGTGAGGGAAAGTGGGTGGTGTTTTTGTTTTGTTTTGAGAACACACCCAAGAGTACTTAAGATTTACTCCTGGCTGTGCACTCAGGAATTACTCAAACATATGGGATGTACAGTCTTCTGTTTTGAAAGAATGAAAATATAACTTAGGGGCCAGAGCAACATACAGCAGGTAGGACATTTGCCTTGTAAACAGCAACCCGGGTTCAATTCCTGGCATCCCATATGGTCCCCGAGCCTGCCAGGTGTGATTTCTGATGGCAGAGCTAGAAGTAACCCCTCAGTGCTTTCGGATGTTACTCCCCAACAAAGAAAATAAATTTAGGGTTTCAACTGAAAAAAGTTATAACCAATATCTCAGCCAAATTAAAAAATAAAAATAAATAAAAAATATCTCAGTCAAATAAAACTTAAATTATTCTATAACAAGCATGTAGTGATATCTAAGAAACTAAACTACATTTTTACACTACTGGGGCTTGGAAATTTTATTTCTCATCAAGTAGAACCACCATAGCATTTAATTTATGAAAAATAATAGATGCTGAAATATTCAAATTATACTATAGGATTTACAGCAAAATTTAGATTAATTAAAGAATTTTGCTTGAAATCTCATCATTCAGGAGCAGGAGAATTTTCAGAGAGGAAGCAGAGTCTGTGAAGTATGAAGTATGGAGCCCTAGTATGGAACCCTATTTTGAAAGAGAACACAAAGACACTGAACAGACTCTGAGAAATAGGGGTAAGTGGATAAATGCTGATCTCTTGGCTCCTCAATCATTAAATATTATTTTATGCATCCTAAATTGGGACAAAAGGCTACTAAATAATAACAACCTAACAGATAATAGCAGAGAAACATAAAGAATTGGTGAACCTTGGAACAGATTTAGCTCCTTTGAGTCAACAAATGACTCTACTTAGTAGGCCTTACCTGCCACATGGGTCTCCTTGCCTACTCCTCTCCCATATGAAGCTCTGTAACTGAGGTCTGAGCTTCTCCCTTAAAGTTGTGGAGATTATTAACCATACACAGATCTAGGTGAACATAACATGTTAGGCAGCCTTTGACTGGAAAAATGGAAAACTTGAATTTCTTGTCCATATTGGTTTGCAGTTATTTCATGACATTTGAGATCTTGAAGCCAGGTAATTTCCCAGGTAAGGAAACACAGCACACAGCTGTCTTTGGGCACTCACACTAGCCAAGTCTAAGACCCTGAACATTACTACCCAGCCTTTTCATGCCACCAGGTATTCAGCCTTGCCTCAGTTTGTAGCACAGGGTTGTTCACTGGGCAATTGTGGCTGTGACCAAGGTTACTATCAAGGCTTACTCCAAATATAGCACTTAGTTGCACTGGAAAATTCACTAAACTACCAGAAGCACAGACCAAATCAAGCTTGGTGCCACATCCTTTGTAAAATATTGGCCAAGTTACTATAGTATGTTACTCAAGTCTGCTTGATTTACTTTGACATTTCAATTACCCCTAGATACTAGCAAATGCAAAATTCAGTAGTGATACAGGCCAGTTTTGTACTACAACTGCTACTGCTTATTTCGGACTGTGACTCACGTCCTTCCCCAAACCCACTAGATTTTCACACAACAGCCAGGGCTGGTGATTAACAACTGTGAAACCTGGGTCTCTGTTGAAGTCTAATAAACTTCTATGTTATTGTGCTATAGGATTTTAATGACTACAAGTATCTAGCACTCACCAGGTTCACACAAATTTAAAGCCATAATCATTTAAGGTATTTGTGATTGTGAAATATGATCACAAACTTACCAGGTCAGCTTAAACTAGGACAGGACCATCAACTTCGACCATGACATAGAAGAAACCCTATTAGAAAAATGGTGGAATTATCCCACATTGGTTGATGAATTCAAAGGCCCTATGAATATTCCAAGCATATCAAAGATTTCTAAATTCCCCAATGAAAATGTTTCAGTCAGACTTGTAAATCTCACTGAAATAGAAAAATAAATGAAATACAATTTTAATAAAAAAGAAATCATGAAAGCATATTAAAAAAATTGAGCTAAGGATAGAGAACTTGAACTAAAAAAAAAACACAATACATGAGCTTCACAAAAAAAAAAAAGTCGGACAAGCTATTGAGTAAATAAGCTCAAAGAAAATGTAGAGGAAATAAGAATGAAACAAAAATTTACAGAATGAAGTAAAACAAGTGCTTTTAAAAGAGTAATAATTGCATCATAGGGGTTCTATAAAATAAAGGATGAAAATTATTGGTTGAGGAAATGACAATTGTTCCAAAATTTGAACAAGGAGATATACTTTCCAGATCCAGAAAGATGAGAGTACTAAATGAAATAAACAGAAAGAGACACACACCACAGCATACAGTGTATTGTGATTAGGAAATCAAGAGACAAAGTTGAGATCAAACAAAATTATTTTAACAGCAAAAGAAAAATCACAGACCTACATCTAAGGAACCCCTACAAGATTCACAAATCTACTCAATAAAAAGTTACAGGTTAGACATATATAAAATAATAAAACCAATGCACTGTATGAAAAAATTTCAACTAAGAATACTCTATTTAACAAGGTTATAATTTATATTTTTAAGAATGATAAAAAAATTTTAGACAGATAATTAAAGGAATTTATGAATAGTAAAGTGACTGTTATATGCTATAAAAAGAAAAGAAACATCTATTTAAAATAGTAAGACACTTAAAAATCATAAAATGAGGGAATAAAGGAAAGCAATGATTCCCCCAGAATAAAAATTGCCATATGCTTAAATTTAAAGTTGTATAGAAGCCTAGAAATGTAGATCTAAACTTAGAAGAAACAAGTAGAGACAAATAGAATCTGATCATTCTATAAATAGATATCAAAGTATAATAGAAAATATAATAAAAACAAAGGCAAAAAACCCTGAGAAAAGTGTATAAAAAACTATACTATGTAGCACTTATACTAATAGTTTCTCAATGTCTGTGACTTAAAATAATTGAAAAAAGTGTACAGAATGACCAAATGAAGGAAGAAATAAAAATTGATCTTTTTCTGTACAAGATATTCATTATATTTATATGATAAATATGAACTTAATGTAATCATACAAAAAAAACTGTACAGCCTAAAAGGTCTGATATCAAGGTCTTAAATCCATTTTGATTTGACCTTTGTGCATAGTGGTAAATAGAGTTCTAAGGTTTTTTTTTTTTGTTTGTTTGTTTTTTTTATGTGACTGACCAGTTGCTCCAACACCATTTGTTGGGGAGACTGTTCTTGTTTACTTTGTGTTTCTTGAACCTTTATCAAAAATTGATTGTATGCTTTGTCATTCTCTGAATACGCAAGTCTATTTCATTGATCTGAGGGTTTGTCTTTGTTCCAATACCATGATGTTTTAATGATTATTGCTTTGTAGCAGAATGTAAAATTGGGGACAGTAATGCCTCCCATCTTTTCCTAAATTGCTCTAGCTATTCATGGGCATTTATTGTTCCAAATGAATTTCAGAAATGTTTGATCCACTTCTTTGAAGAATTTCATAGATATTCTTTTTTATTAAATATAATTTTTATTTTAATATAGTGGCTTACATATCATTGACAATAATATTTTAGGTACATTTTAACATAAAATCAGGGGAATTCCCATCACCAAATTGTCCTCCCTCCAACTCCTTTCCCATCCTTCTTCCCATAACCTCTTCCCTTATCCCCAGGGCTGCTAGAATAAGTGGTCCTCTCTGTGCCTAGCTTACTACTTAGTGGTCTTACACCTATTTGGTCTGGTACCTCCCTTATTCCTCCCCCAATTGGGAGGTGGGACTAGATCAAGTTATGCGGTTTTGTTTGAAGAAGAGAAAAGTAATAACCTGGAGAAAAAAAAAGAAAAACAGAATCAGATACTTCGGAAATGGGTGGAGTTCTTCTAGAGGCTTTCATCCTTGGTTTGAGAGATGAAGGGGAAAAAGAAGGTGAAAAACCACATCAGTACATAAAGAGCTGTCAAATAAAATATCCAGTGAGCATTCCAAAAAAAAAAAAGGGTAAGCACCATATAAAAGCCATGGTATTGATATTAAAAAAATGGGGCAGAGCACATCAGAAGACCATTGATAGGTGCCTATAAATTTTGTAGCCTGCCAGTTTGCTATACATATGTTTTGTTTCTCAAGGCATTTTGGTAGAGTCATTAGGGTTTTCTAAATATAGTATATAGTAAATATAGTATCGTGCCATCTGCAAACAGTGAGAGCTTGATTTCTTCCTTTTCTATTTGAACATCCTTGATTTCTTTTTCTTGTCTAATTGCTATGGCAAGTACTTCCAGTACTATGTTAGTATGAGTGGCAAGAGGTGGTAGCCTTGTTTGTACCATATTTTAGAGAAAAGGCTTTTAGTTTATTTCCAGTGAGTATAATATTCGCCATGGGGCTTGTGATAATTAGGTTTGACTATATTGAGACAAGTTTCTTCCATTACCAGAATTTTTATCATGAGTGGGTGTTGGGCCTTATCAAATGTTTTCTTTGAATCTATTGATATAATCAGATGGGGTTTTGTTGTTGTTGTTGTTGTTGAGATGATGTATTACATTGATTGTGTTGTGTGTGTTATAACATCTTTGCATCTCTAAAATGAAACCTACTAGTCATGGGTGTATGACTTTTTTGATAAGGCATTGGATACTATTTGCTAGGATTTTGTTGAGGATCTTTTTATCTGTGTTTATCAGGGATATTGGTTTTTGTTTTATTTTCTGCAGTATCTCTGTTCCCTTTTGGTATCAAGGTGATATTTGCTTTGTAAAAACTATTTGGGAGTGTTTCTATTTTTTTAAATTTTCTGGAAGAGCCTGAAAAGTATTGGGAATAGGTTCTCTTGAACAGATGGAAAGAATTAGTGAATTTATATGGTCCGAGGCTATTGTTCTTGGAAAGACTTTTTATTATCATTTTAATTTATTTCTTCAATAGTGATGGGTCTGTTTAGATATACTAGATTATCTTGGTTCAACCATGGAAGATTGTAAGAATTCACTAATTATCCATTTATTTCATGTTCTTATGTTTTGTGGCATAAAATTTCTCAGAATAGTTTCTGATTGTGGCCAAAGCAGTGGTGCAGGCAGTAGGGCTATTTCTGAGCACATAGCCAGGAGTAACGCTAAGTGTCACCAAGTGTGGCCAAAAAATAAAAAAAAAAAACCACACACACACACACACACACACAAAATAGCTTCTGATTATCCTTTGAGTTTTTGTACTATCTGTAGTGTTCTCATTTTTTCTTTTTTTCCTCACCAATACATCTGATACCACTTGGTCCTAGGTCTCATTCTCTTTCTCTTTTTTTTCTTTACTCAATATGTAAAAAATGCAGAAATATAAGGTAAAACAAAGTAATTCATGCTCAAAGGGTCTATTAAAAAGGTGAGAGACCTATCTACAAGATTCAAATAGAATTAAAAATTAAAGGGAGGCATTTCTTTCTTTCTCTCTTCTTTCTTTCTTCCTTTCTTTCTTCCTCCCTCTCTTCCTTTCTTTCTTCCTCCCTCTCTTTCTTTCTTTCTTTCTTTCTTTCTTTCTTTCTTTCTTTCTTTCTTTCTTTCTTTCTTTCTTTCTTTCTTTCTTTCTTTCCTTCCTTCCTTCCTTCCTTCCTTCCTTCCTTCCTTCCTTCCTTCCTTCCTTCCTTCCTTCCTTCCTTCCTTCCTTCCTTCCTTCCTTCCTTTCTTTTTCTTTCTTTCTTTCTTTCTTCTTTCTTTCTTTTACCTTCCTTCTTTCCTCCCTTTCTTTCTTTCTTCTTTCTTTTCTTTCTTTCTTTCTTTCTTTCTTTCTTTCTTTTTTTCCTTTCTTTTTTGTTGCTGTTGTTATTTTTGCATAGGCACAGCAAATTTTGGAAAAATTTGAAGGAAAATAAGCTTGACCTAAAAAAACAGAAGCATCCTGTCATAAAACTGGCTACAGTTCAGACATACTGATTGTCCAACCCTGATTTTTCTTCATAGTCCCAGGAAAAGTTCTACTCACTGTAGTTGTTGCAGCCAAGCTTCTGTAATAAGAGATGTTTGTTTTTGCACCGAAGTTATGAAGCTTCTTCTGATTTCATCTCAATGTTAGATGCTAAGGCAGGGAAACCTGCCCCTGAAGGCAAATTGTTGCTGTTTTGTCGTCATCAGGGTGTCGTATGAACCCACCCTGGAGCAAGTCAGTGGTAGGGTGGCATTAGGACCTCCCCAAATGGAGGTTTAATTTTTGGTGTTGGTGCAAAAACTGTGCTAGTTACAAGGAAGGGAGTCTAGGTTAAATGGTCGATGTTCATCAGCTGAGGCCTAAGTCAAGTCACTATGACAAACATTTAGAGTGAAAGGCACCCTATCTATTAGATAAGAACTTTCTATACATAAGATTTACCCATTTTAATGTGCCTATAAAGAAAGAAACAATGCCACATTATACTACTGGTGTATATGGGAGAATAAATAATAAGCTAAATAATCTCTATCACTTAATTCTAACCTGAACTCAATTCAAAAGCAAGACTTATCTACAAGAATTTTCTACTAAGAAGAACCATAAATGAAATGGGAAAGCAACCTCTACATTAAGAAATATATACTAAGAATTATAACTATTAAGGAAATGCATCTAAAAATATACAAAGAAAATATAGGTATCCTGTGTAAGTCTTTTGAAATAGTCTGAGAGGATAAAATCTAGAGCACAGTTTTTTTCCACACCATGGTCTTGTGAAGGCTGAGAAAATGATTCGTACAAGTCAGGAATCAGGTAGTGTCCTCAAGCTGAGGGTCTCTTTAGAGACAAATCTGTTAGTGAGCAACAATCTACAATGAGGGGAGGGAAGATAAAAGGGGTTGTATAGGATGAATCAGCAGGAATAGTGGCAACAGTTTCTTCCCAGATCGAGATAAGGTGCATTAGGAGGCTGTCCTTTTACTTTGGAAGTTGACTGACAGCTTGCTGGGACAGGGTGAAGATTCTGGTTCCTGATGCATTAAGAACTGAGGGTATAGAGAGTTAAATAGGAGAAGAATGGAACAGGGTTGAGAGGATAGAGGATGATTTGTAAGGTAGTTAGCAGGGAATGGAGGAAAGCAGGGGTTATATATAACAGGGACTATACAATATATACATTATGTACAAATCAGAGTAAACAGACACAGATGTGTCCACCACATACACATTCGCTCACATCCACATAGATGGACATTGAAGATCTATTGGCAGGTTTGAATTGAAGAACTGAACCTTGTGGGATGGGTCAGAGAACTTAAAAAATATGAGGCTGGCAAATCAGGGGGAAAGATATTCCAGTTTTTAGACAAATTCTCATTGGTGAGTGTAAAATTTGCTAAATAAAAGCTGCTGGGGTTAGATTATGCATGGAGCATTCTTAGGAATTCCAAAATGAGACGAAAGAGGGAATACTGGCTGGCGGAAGAGAAAATAACTGATACCTATTTTGAGTGTTAGTAGGAGTCTCATTCAAGAATACCAAAGAATGTCAGAAAAATAAACCCAAATAAAACAACTCAAAAATAGTTTAATCAAAATAATTTTTATTAAATCAAAAAATAAAACAAGCTTCTCAAAGCAAAAAAATATATATGGATATTTTTCAAAAAGTGAAGCACATTCTTAAAAGAGAAGCTAACATCAATCTGATACCAAAAGCAGACAGAGATGCTGTAAAAAAATAAAGATTGTAAAATGACTCTGCAGTATTTTATTCTACATATTTTATGGTTTTATTTCTGAGCGTCAAGTCTTTTATCCATCATGAAGTTTCTTCAATTTCATAGAAGAGCTTCAAGAAGATTGGTCCTCTTGAAAGAATTCATTTGTGAATCCATCTGGGCCTGGGCTTTTGTTTTGGAGAAGACTTTTCATTACTATTTTAATTTTCTCAAGAGTGATGGATCTGCTTAGCTATGCTAGAGCATCTTGCTTCATCCATAGATTATAAAAATCCAAGAATATATCCATTTCTTCCAGGTTCTCTTGTTTTGTAGCATGATGTTTCTCAAATTAGTCTCTGGTTACCCTTTGGATTTCTGTAGTGATCTCTCCCTTTTCTTTTCTATCAGTTTAGTAAGTTCCCTTTCTTTCTTTGTGAATTTTGCTAGTGGTTTATCAATCCTATTTATTATTTTTCAAAGAACCAACTCTCGCTTTCATTGATCTTTCAGATTATTTCTTGAATTTCCAATTAATTAATTAATTAATTTCTGCTCTAACATATTATTTCCTTCTGCCTGCCCATTTTTGTTTTATTTTGTTGATCACTTACTAATTTTATAAGCTGTGTTATTGAGTTGTTTATAGAGAGGACTTTTCAAGCATTCATTCAAGAATGAATGTATTCATTTCAAGCATTCTTGAATGAATGCTTGAAAAGCTATAAATATTCTTTTTAGTACCACTTTTTCTGTGTCCCACAAATTCTGGTAATTTGTGTCTTCAATCTCTTTTGTTTTCAGGTATCTTTATATTTCCCTTTTGATTTTGTCTCTGATCCAGCAGTAATTCAGTATTGAGCTGTTTAATTTCCAGATTTTAAGATTTTTCCTCTGTGCCTGTTTGTAATTTATTCCTAATTTCAATGCATCATGTCTGAGAAGGTAGTTTGTACAATTTCTATCCTCTTGATTTTATGGAGGCATGTTTTATGGGCCAGCATAAAGAATGTTTTATTGGCCAGCATAAGAATGACCCATATACATTGGAGAAGAATGTGTATCCAGTTTTCTGGGGACAGAGAGCCTTATATATCTACTAGGTCACGTTTTTCCATTTCTTCATTCAGAGGTAATATATTCTTATTAAATTTCCATCTGGTTGACCTATAAAGGACTGACAGAGTGGTGTTGAGGTCTCCCACTATTCATTAACAATTGTTTTAAATATTTTGCTGATCCCTCCTTAGGTGCATATATGTTAGAAGTATGATTTTTCTCTTATATATATCTTGATTATTATGAAATGTCTACTTTGTCCCTTATAACTGTATTTTAATCATATATTTAAGCACCATGATTAAAAACATGTTTGTAGTTGGGTTTTTGTCATAAAAAAAAAAAACAAAACACACTTCACCAGTGTAACATTCCCACCATCAATGTCCTTATCAGCTTCCTTCACCACCACCTATTAATATACAAGTCAGGCATTCTACTTCTTACACTCATTAACATTCCCATGATAGTTATACTGTAGTTATTTCTCTAACTCTACTCACCACGCTTTGTGCTAAGCTTTATATCGTGGACCAATCCTTCCAGCCCTCACCTCTGATCATTATTACACTAATGCATTTTATTTTTCTTAAAACCCAAATATGAGTGAGACTATTCTGTGTGTGTCTCTCTCTCTTTCTGACTTATTTCACTCAGCATAATAGTTTTCATGTCCATCCAATATAGGAAAGCTGATTTTATCTCTCCTGGTGGCTGCATAATATTTTATTGTGTATATGTACCACAGTTTCTTTAGCCATTCATCTGTTGAAGGGCATCTTGGTTGTTTCCAGATTCTGGCGATTGTAAATAGTGCCACAATGAATATTGGTGTGCAGAAGGCATTTTTGTATTGTGCTTTTGTGTTCCTAGAGTATATCCCTAGGAGTGGTGTAGGTGGATCATCTGAGAGCTCAATTTCTAGCTTTTTGAGGAATCTTCATATTGTTTTCCATAAAGTCTGGACTAGACAGCATTCCCAACAGCAGTAAATTTCTCTTCCCCCAAGTCTTCCCCAAAACAATAAAAAGTTCCTTTCTCGGGCCCAGAGAGATGGCACAGCGGTGTTTGCCTTGCAAGCAGCCGATCCAGGACCAAAGGTGGTTGGTTCGAATCCTGGTGTCCCTATGGTCCCCTGTGCCTGCCAGGAGCTATTTCTGAGCAGATAGCCAGGAGTAACTCCTGAGCACCGCCGGGTGTGGCCCCCCCCCCCCAAAAAAAAAAAAAAGTTCCTTTCTCTCCACAACCCTGCCAGCATTGATTGTTCTTATTCTTTGTGATGTGTGTCAGTTTTTGTGGCATGAGATGGTACCTCATTGTTGATTTTATTTGCATTTCCTGATGATTAATGATGTGGAACAATTTTTTATGTGTCTTTTGGCTATTTGTATTTCTTCTTTGAAGAAGTGTTTATTTATATATTCTCCCTGTATTTGATGGGGTTAGATTTTTTTCTTGTTAAGTTCTGTCAGTACCTTTTATATCTTAGATATTAGCACCTTATCTGATGGGTATTAAGTGACTATTTCTCCCATTTTGTGGGTGACCTTTGTATTCTCAGCACTATTTCCTTTGAGGTACAGAAGCTTCTCAGCTTAATATAGTCCCATCTGTTTATCTTTTCTTCCACTTGTTTGGAGAGTGATGTATCCTGTAACATTTTTAAGTCTAATATTTGTGTTATCTGATACTAGTGAGGTCTCTCAAGCTCCTTTAGGGAAGTTGTTTGCTTGGATGATTGTCCTCCAACTTTCTATTTTAAGTCTATGTTTGTTCTGGCTATTTA